>NW_007731224.1:89601-91481 GCF_000696425.1 Galeopterus variegatus | reverse complement strand
TAAAGGGACTTGCAAAAAACAAAAGCTAGAGAAATGTCTATTAATCTAAATTACACATATGTGTATAATATTTATAATTTTTATTGCTAGTTTCAACAGCTATGGTTCTACAAAGCCATTAAAATTTTATATAAAATATTATATAAAGCTATATAATGCCTCTTTGTCTCTGTGCTATTTTAAAATCATTAAGGTTCCAACCAGCATACTTCAACATCATCAAAACTAATACCTGGAAAAAAAGAAAAAACTTTTCTGTTATTCTGAATTAAAAATAATCATTACGTTAATTGCTTTGGAACTGAACTAGCTTTGAAGTGAATGATTATTTGTACACAAAATTTCTTAAAATGTCAAAATTGTAAAAACAAATCCTTAACTCTATTTCTGATCAGCATATGTTTAAAGAATAACTACTGTAATGTATATCATACATAAGTTTTTGTTTCTAAGAGGACAGAATTCATCTGTATAAATAAAATATGTATAACAGCCAGTATATATACTTGTAAGATTTCCAACTATAGTGACAACAAACCAAAACATTTGCAAATACCATGCACTAATATTAGCCCTTGATTCCAGACAGTCCAGAGTAGACTGTTGAGAGTATCATCATTAAATCCACATTCTTAGGAGACTGCAATCCTGTCTTCACCTCCAGAGCATACGGTTTTACACAAAACCCTGAGTGAATGATCACAATGAAAATTTTCTTTCATGCATTTGAGTTGTGAACAGAGGAACAGAGTCACGCACAACATCTCTAGCTTTGATGGGTTCCATGGGAGCACAAGAAATGTGTTGTATTCTTTCTGGGTACCCAATTTGTGGTGGGGACAGTAATGTATATCATTGTNGTCTTCACCTCCAGAGCATACGGTTTTACACAAAACCCTGAGTGAATGATCACAATGAAAAATTTCTTTCATGCATTTGAGTTGTGAACAGAGGAACAGAGTCACGCACAACATCTCTAGCTTTGATGGGTTCTATGGGAGCACAAGGAATGTGTTGTATTCTTTCTGGGTACCCAATTTGTGGTGGGGACAGTAATGTATATCATTGTTTGCTGCATTACAAAATACTGCCAAATTAGCAAATTTGCTTCAGTTCTAGAAGCAGGAAAAGTAAGAAAAATGAATGGATAAGCTGCTTGTTCTTAATAAGAAAATGAGGAATTACTTTTCTGAGGAACAGAGGGAAAGTACTAATAATTGAAGAATTGCTTTGTTGTAAAACTAAAATAAAATCTCTTTCAGAGCTCTATAAAATGGAAATATAAAAGTATCTAAGGGCTAATTCTCCTATGCTCAAGAGATACCTAGGTGATTTTTAAAAGTTTTCTTTATTCTACATGGAATACTAATTGGCACTAGAGGAGATGGGAGATTTTCTGTTTTTTGTATACAGTGAACTGTGTTGCCATCAGCCATGGTAAGCAGATTCTTAGGGAGAATTTCCTAGGCAATGTGTTTATTTCAGAGCTTCCTCTCCTTCATTTATTTCTTCTTGTTTTGATTTCATTTTTCCTTTCCAATCCAAAGTTTAGAACTGCAATGATTTAGTAGGTTTTTTTCCTCCCAACAGCAAAAATATTTTTTCCATGTTCAACTGGAACTTATTTTTTAAGATTTTTATTACTATTAATATTTTTAATTGACACATAATAATTGTACATGTTTATGGGATAGAGTGTACTATTTTGACACATGTATATAATGTGAAATGATCAAATCAGGGTAATTAGAATATCCATCACCTCAAACATTTATCATTTCTTTGTGTTGCGACATTCAAAATCTTCTTGTCTAAGTGTGAGAAAATATTTGCAAACTATGTATCTGACAAAGGATTAATATCCAGAATATACAAGGAAC
>NW_007731224.1:86817-88735 GCF_000696425.1 Galeopterus variegatus | reverse complement strand
CAAACAGCTTAACAGTAAAAAAACAAATAACCCCATTTAAAAATGGGCAAAGGCATTTCTCGAAGGAAGATATATACAAATGGCCAACAGACACATGAGAAAATGCTCAACATCACTCAGCATCAAGGAAATGCAAATCAAAACCACATTGAGAAATCACCTCACCCCAGTTAGACTGGCTATTATCAAAGACAGAGAACAACAAATGCTGGTGAGGATGCAGAGAAGGGGAAGCCTCCTGCACTGTTGGTGGGACTGAAAACTGGTGCAACCATTATGGAAAACTATATGGAGGTTCCTCAAACAACTGCAGATAGAACTGCCATATGACCCAACAATCTCACTGCTAGGTATATACCCATAGGAATGGAAATCATCATTTTGAAGGGATACCTGTATTTTCATGTTTATTGCAGCTCTATTTACAATAGGCAAGAGTTGGAACCAACCTAAATGTCCATCAAGAGACAATTGGGTAAGGAAAATGTGTTATATTTACAGAATGGAATACTACTCTGACATAAAAAAAAGAATGAAAATTTACAGAATGGAATACTACTCTGACATAAAAAAAAGAATGAAATACTGCCATTAACAGCAACATGGATGAACTTGGAGAAAATTATGTTAAGTGAAATAAGCCAAGCACAGAAAGAGAAATACCACATGTCCCAGATGAGAGAGAGAAAGAGATCAATGGGTGATATGATTACAAATTCATTTTTAAAATAAAGAAAGAAAGGAAGATAAAACAATCACAATAATACATTGAACTTTCAAAATGAGAGAAGAGAATTGAGGTTACTAGAGGTCGGGAAGGGGGAGGGGAGTAAGGGAGAAATTGGTAATGAGCCACAAAAATGATTACGTTGTATAATTGAATGTACAGGTATTGATATTCAACTCTGTACCTCACAGATACATACAGTCAACTATGTTACAATAAAAAAAGAAGCAACAAAAAACAAAACCAAAATTCCATTATAGCTATTTGAAAATATGCAATAAACTGTTATTAATTACAATGACCCTACAGTGCTGCAGAACACCATAACTTATTTATCTAGCTGTAATTTTGTATCCATTAACCAACCTCTCACTCTCTCCCTTCCCTTTACCCTTGCCAACCTTTACTAACTACTATTCTACTGTACTTCTGTGAGAAGCTTTCTTTGCTTGCCGATGAGAGAGAACACATGGTATTTCACAGAAAAAAATAAATATTAAATGACCCTAAGTCCTTCTGGTTTGCTTCAAAGAATCTAAACTGAAGATACTACATACAGACAAACATGAAGAGATCATGTAGGGCAATGTAATAAATGTGCACTTGGGATGTCCCCAGGCATAACTTTGATCAACTAATCACTAAGAAATTGCAACCTTATGGGGAATGTCTTCATAATCAGCCCTTGGGTTTGGTCAAAGCACTTGACTCATTTCACTCTGTCAGGTGTCTACTTAAAACACTTAGGCAATTAATTATTCTCTCATCTGAACATCCACTACTTTGTGAATAAATTATGGTCCATTCATCACATGAAATATTGTGCTTCCATGCAAAGCTCAACTATTACTCTACTGGCCTGGAATGAGTGCTGTAACATGTGCTTGGTGAAATACCAAGATTCAGAGTACTGTTTATAGTATATTTTTATTTTTGTTTAAAAATATGTATGCATGTGAGAAAGCATACATGTGTTTGTTGTTCAAGCATGAAGAAAAATGTTGAAGAATACTCCGCACTGACAGAGTAGGATTAGAAAGGGGATGTGGCATCATTATGTTTTTCTTCGTATATTTTTATATTGTTTTATTTGTATCAACAAGCACATATTTTGTAATTTGAATATCTAATGAAGAAAATGTATAGGTAATTTTAAAAAATTAATCTTGAACTGAATTTAATTTTTTTTTT
>NW_007731224.1:84234-85777 GCF_000696425.1 Galeopterus variegatus | reverse complement strand
ATAATAATCTAATTTTGAAATTTGAATGATGTCAAAAACCATCAATGAGGCTGTCTATATCTTACAGAAATAAAGAAAAGGAAAATACATTCTTATAGTCTGAGTAAAGGGAGTTTGCTGGGGATGGGAGAGTTTTTGCACTTCTGCTGTAGCTAGCTGATGTTCTAAAAGATCACATGAGCATCTACCACTGCCAATGAAGTATATATGACCATAACAACTGAAAAGTGAGAATATCCAATAGATATTCTCTGTTGCTAGACCTAGTCTATTGTTAGTTTTAAATATTAAGTGGTTGAAAAACTATTATTCTCAGAGTAATATAAACATTTTTCATGATTCTTGGTTTTTCAAGTAATTATTTTTTAAATTAATTAAAGTAATTTATTTAAGCTAAATACAACATACTGAAATATATAAGTGCTTGATATACTTTTAATTGAGAATACTAATTATGATTATCTTCATATGCCATTTAAAACCATTTAAACCACACAATAAGATGTGTTCATAAATGATAGGTAGTACCCAGGTGAACTTAGGAAAACTACCATTTAAAAATGACAAAGAACTACGGTTTTGAAAGGGATCAGATGTAATGAACACGACAAACCAAACATGTCAGAAGGGTTTTCCCTTTCTCTAATACCCATATCTTTGGCAGTCTGCTTTGTTCACCAGGAACCAAATGGCAACAGAAACCCATCCATTTGGTCCCATAAACACAAAGATCTGATTTCCGATTTGCACAGAAATCAGAGATCTATTTCATAATGGAACTGGGAAATGTTTTCTTCATAACAGATAAAGTAATAACAGATGGAGGCTGGTAGATCCCACCTACCCTGGGCTGTTTTTGTCCTTCGTCATTTCTGTGCAGGCAAGCAGGCAGGCAACCTTATAGCTGTGCAGGAGTCTGGTCGGATCTGATGAGTGTTGTGTTACCTGGGAGCCTGCTACTTGATGCCTCTCGAGCTCCACCCACCACCTCTGCAAGGGGCCCAGATGTTGAAGGTGGCACTGGTATTGACACAAACATCTAAGGGGAAAGCCTTCAGCGAGTACAAAGAAGAGAGAGTGTTCAGCGCAATTGTTCTTCAGATATTTATGTGAAAAACATGCTTCTAAAAGTATATTTTTCTTTGTTTATTGCAAAGAAAACAGAGTAATTTAGAAATAGTGCCTGTGTCAGACTTTTAACCAATGAATGCAAGAATATTGATGTTGACACTTCTATCACCATAATTCGTTGTGTTCTTACTATGTGCTGGGCATTGTGATAAGTGCTTTAAATGCATTACTTACTTAATCTCACAGTGGCCCATGAGGTAGGTACTATTCATATTTCCATTTAACAAAAGAAAGAATAGGAAATCACCAAGGTTGAGAAACTTGCCCAAGATCACATAGCTAGTAAACAGCAGAAGAGACTTGAATTTTGTCCTGTAAGACTCCAAAGACTGACTTCTTGAGTGCTTTATCATAGTTCCCTTGCCTTGTTACATTGCTTTCAATAGAGTCCTTCATATCTCCAGAGTATTCT
>NW_007731224.1:77923-84087 GCF_000696425.1 Galeopterus variegatus | reverse complement strand
ATAGTTCCCTTGCCTTGTTACATTGCTTTCAATAGAGTCCTTCATATCTCCAGAGTATTCTTCCTTTATGTTAAAACAACAAAGCAAACAAAAAACTTAGATACGATAGATTTAGTGATTTCTTGTGAAGCATTTTACAGGAGATAGAACTCAGTTGCTAAAAGTCAAATTAATACTCTCAAAAAATCAAAAATGCCATCAAAGAAACATTTGACTTTTAATGTATTTCAAAATAGGGAATGTAGATGATGACAAGATATTAAAATTCTGTAAACAATGTCTTCAGCTGAAAAACACCCAGCATCATAACAAATAGAAGTAGCAAAAAGACTAAAACGTGTGTCTTCTAAAGACTATGTGGAGGGGTGGAATAAAAGCTTATTAAGATATCTTCCACCAGAGAGCATGGTAAAAAATTGATTTCAAAGTGAAGAAGCTCCCTATGGATTCAACCTTTATGTTAAAACAACAAAGCAAACAAAAAACTTAGATATGATAGATTTAGTGATTTCTTGTGAAGCATTTTACAGGAGATAGAACTCAGTTGCTAAAAGTCAAATTAATACTCTCAAAAAATTAAAAATGCCATCAAAGAAACATTTGACTTTTAATGTATTTCAAAATAGGGAATGTAGATGATGACAAGATATTAAAATTCTGTAAACAATGTCTTCAGCTAAAAAACACCCAGCATCATAAGAAATAGAAGTAGCAAAAAGACTAAAATGTGTGTCTTCTAAAGACTATGTGGAGGGGTGGAATAAAAGCTTATTAAGATGTCTTCCACCAGAGAGCATGGTAAAAAATTGATTTCAAAGTGAAGAAGCTCCCTATGGATTCAAAGAAGCCATGAAATAGGACAGCCCCAGGGCATGTCCCCACCTTGACTTGTAAAGAGAAGTAGAAATGAGTTAAAGCGGTTTCCTCAAACAAGAAGCCAATTTGTCAGAGAATCACATGTGAACACAACAAGAGTCTGCCTTGCTGATGTCTGGAGGGTAACAGTGACCCTTCAGGTAACCCAGGGAGATAAGCCGCCTCTCATCACACACATGTTTCCACTCTCATCCATCTGCCTGGACTGGAGAGGAAAACAGTCACAAAGCCAACCTCATTTCATAGTCTAGTAAGAAAGGGCTCTGTTTGCTTCCCTCTGCAAACATAAGGGTTTGAAAAAGATGCTATGGCCCTGGTCTAAATGCTTCTGTTAACCAGCACTCCCTCCCCAGGAGAAATCAAGGCCAACTTGCTTGTAAGGTAGGACTCAGCCTGGCTCAACAAAAATTCCATTGTTGCCACTATTCTTCAGAAGGAGCTACATCTTTCTTGCACTTTAAGGAAAAAGATATGACTTGCCATGCCTAGAAATTCTTCTTAAAGCTTTGCAATCTGAATAGTGCTAAGCCATGAACTAATTCGTATAAAATTATTTCTGTCCCTAACATTTTTATTCAGGTAGAATCTGATTAAATAAACATGTAAACTTGAAAAGTAAATAAAATGTTAAAAAAAAAAAAAAAAAGGCAAGAGAAGGCACCCGGCTAGCTCAGTCAGCAGAGCATGAGATATAAAAAGGCAAGAGCTGATGGACATGGATGGCAATCAAGGAGGAGGCCCTATTCCTTGGTGAGAGTGGTGAGAAGGTGCATAGGAGCCAGGCATGGTAATGAGGCTGCTCATCTTTTAGCTGGAAGTGGTGCCATCTGGTGGTGCTGCCCTGAAACCTGACCTAGTTAATAATGACCAGTTCCCAGACTGTGGGCACTGACCTGCTTGCTTCAGTATCCTGCAGCTGGATTAGCCTGGCACTGTGAAAATGCTAATGTTTGGACAGACTCTTAAATTTAGCACTTAAGCCTCATGGTACTTTTCACCTCCACATTCTTGGTTTGGTTTATGATGATTCAAAGTTCACCCTTCTTGGGTATTTCATGCCTAAATAAGCTTCTTAAGTGTCTGCAAACTTGTCACCAGCCCATGAAGTTATAAATAAAATAGGTGAGATGACTGCATTTGTCTACTCCCACTGCACTGCAAGGCTCTTTAATAACAGGACAGCAGGTGCAGGTTATCAGAACTGCCTTAGTAGTTTCCATTTTATTCCCTATAAATAAATGGCTCTGTTGGTAAACTCATTAGACAAAGGATTTAGAACCACCAGGAAAAGAACTCTCCTTGGATTTGTAATGCCTACTGCCCAAGGTCATATCTAAAGTATTGATATGATACTAAGATTTATATTAAATACTATGATTTATATTAAATTCTCCTAATGCTAACATCTGTGTGGTGTGCTTATATGTTGTGTGTGTGTACATACACATACATTTTCTATCAGAATTTTGGAAGTAAATTTTTCAGATTATACTTTCCTTTTTAAAAACTTCAAACAAGGAATGACAAATTTAAACAGAACTTTATAAATTCAAGTTCAGGTATAAAAACAAACCAAAAAAAAAAAAAAAAAACAATGGCTAATAGTCATAGTGGGCATACGGTAAGAATGCGGTTTACCAATTACTTTAATACATTTAACCTGAGAATATCAACTAGTGAAAATCATTCTGATCACCTAGGTTAACAAGCTGTACTAGTATTTTAACTTCAATTTGGTATATTTTATATTTTAGTATTTTTTCAAAGACTAAGTGTAAACTTTAACTTTATTATTATTTTATTACTTAAAAATTCCAACTGCCAAATAATCTCTTCAATTTTATTTTTTAACTGCCTATACCTGACGATACAATAACTGCAAATTAAATCCTATGTCTCTCTGAAAATAAATGAGTAGAAACTGTAGATCCATTCACTAGTGGCTTGATCTATTTCAGACACATGTCTAGGCCTTTAGTAAACATTTACAATCAAATTTCAATGGGTGGGAAGTTATTCTACACCCAGGACTAGAAGGGAATGGAAGTCTCTTTTTGCTCTTTACATACTACACATAGTTTACAATATAATATACCATACACCATATAATTTCTGCACTAATAAAATCAGACATGCTTTTAGTATTCGGAAGAAAAAAGAATCACATTTTCATTAGATTTGTGGTAATTGCCCTGTGACATTTATTAGTATTGAGGACACCTTGTGCTGTGGCCCATATAGCATCCCTGAACACAATGCCCAGGAAATGCTGCACTTCTTTCATCAAAGCACAGCCTCCTCTACCTTCGCTTTTTGGGGGTGGGGTGGGAATGTATTAAAGCAATGCATTACAAGACTGTGATAATCTAGATAACACCCTAGAGTTTCTAAAACGGCCGTCCACTTTGAAAACTACCAATGCAGTCCCACTGATGAGGAATGCCACCATCAGTCTCCTCTATGTCACATATTAGACTTTTCTCCATTTTATAGAAGATGAAGTAAAAGACTGAGATTATAGTCACGCCCTCGAATATTATCAGCCACAGTAAAACCTCACTTGTCCGGCAACCTCACCTATCCAAGACCCACTCAGTGATTCTAAAATTCACAAATTCTCAAGGATTTTAGAAGAGCTATATGTGCAGAACCTAATTAGAACTATATCTAAAACTTTATTTTCATTATGAATGCAATACACATGATTATCAGGTTTCTCGTTCATTCCACAAATTTATTGAATACTTTGGTGAACACCTGGCATTTTGCTAAGTGCTGAGGATTCAACAGTAAGAAAAAAAATGATTTGTTCCTTCTCCCAGTGGTGTGTGTAAAATAAAATCCACAATGAGTGGCAAAGAAGATGTTCGAGGTGGAGTTTGGGGCGGGGGGCAGTGACTATTAAAGGCCACCATATGCCTTCAGCTGTGTGGGAACTGACTAGAAGGAATGAATTCAGACATCACAGTGGTTAGGATCTCTAAATTTAAAAGTAAATATCAAAAGAAAAAGAAAAACAAACATCAGAAAACAGAAAAACAAATCGAACTAAATAAGAACAATTTAAAACCTAAAATAACTGTTTCAGTTAAAGCTGCTATAACAAAATACCATAAACTGGCTGTTATAAACAACATGTGTTTATTTTTCATGGCTCTCGAGGCTAAAACTCTGAGCTGAGGGAGTCAACAGGGTCAGGTTCTTGGTGAGGGCCCTCTTCCTGGTTTGCAGAGGGACTTTTTTTTTTTTATTGTATCCTCACATGGTAGAAAGAAAAAGCTCTGGCCTCTTCTATGCCTTGTATGGGCACTAATCCCATCAAGAGGCTCCCTAATCTAACCCTAATAACCTCCCAAAGGTCCCACCTCCAAATGCCATCACATTTGGGATTAAGGTTTCAACATATGGATATTGGGGGCACACAGAAATCCAGTCCATAGGCATAACAAACAAAAATATAAATACAATTTTAAAAAAGCAAATATCTTCTGAATATAAACAACAGCAGAAACAACAACATGACTATCATTTTCCATTATTTTGCTACAGGCACTTTTCATACATTATCTCATTTAATCATCCCAACAACAACGGGGATGGGATTCTTATTAAACCAAATTCATATGTAGGTGGGACTGAGGTACTGAGAGGTAAAGCAACTGGCCTAAGGTCACATGGATAATAAATTAAGGGCACTGAAGAAGTGCCAGTCTAATTCCACGCCTATCAGACAAGCTATATGGCCCTGCACCAACATGCCGTGTCTGTATCTTTAACATCCTGCTCTCAATTTTTGAAACCTAACTGTGGGTACTTAATAAGTATCACCTGATTTAATACTTAGACAAGTCGGTGACAACAGCACTACTTTTATCTGCATTTTACAGATGACAGAACTGAATCTCAGAGCAGTTTTATAGTTTACCCAGTTACAAAGTAGCAAACCCAGGTTTCGAGTCCCAGGTTGGTGACTGTGAAGCTCTTGTTATTTATCCCTGTACTATTTTTTTTTTCTATGCCAAGGTATGAAGATACACTGGTGACCTCCTAGCACTTTGGTACTCAGGCAGCACCAGTTCAGTAGCAGTGTTTCGGGGATACAGCATAGGATATGGACAAGCACCGGTTTTTGAGTCAGACAGTCCTGAGTTTGAATTCAATTTACTCTCTATGCACCCAGGACAAGTTACTTGATATGGATGAGCCTCTTTTGAAATGAGGATAATAAAACTGCTTCATATGGCAGCCCAGAGAAGAGTAGGTGCTCAACATGTATTAGTTCTCCCACCCGATGTCCCTCAACACATTTGAAATTAGTGACCAGGCATTAGAAGTAAAGGAATCCCAAACTTTCTCACAAGTTTCAGTTGAGAACTTGAGAAAAAACGAGATTCATAAAGCATCCTCAGTTCCTAATCCAATCAAGTAGAATAGTGCTGTTCAATAGCCATACAATATAACACATATATCTAATTTCAAACGTCCTAGAGGCCACATTAATACTTACTGTTTATCATGCTTTATTTAACCCAATATATCCAAAATATTATCACTTCAACATGTAGTCAATATAAAAATTATTAGTGTGAGATTTTACATTCTTTTTTCATATTACATCTAGGAAATTCAGGGTGTATTTTTCATTTACAGCATATGTCAATATGAACTAGTGGCTCCTGTTCTGGACAACAAAATAACATGAATATATGATCATTTCTTTGGTTTCAGTTGGGTTTCCCAGTCTCTTTCTTTCCTTCTTTAGATTACTCTGGATTTGGATATAATAGGTCAACAACCTAGTCCTTGTGTGTCTACCATGATCTCCTACATTTACCTCTGTGCTAATATTCATGGATGCAATTAGACTTACTCATATTACAAAGTATGTGTGAACAGTTCTAAAGATCTGAACTGCTCATTAGAAGCGGAATGCCCAAAGCATTTGTTTGTCCTGTTCACATGGCACATTGTATACGCTGTTTTGTATTTTTGTATTTCTTTACCTTTCTCTTTGCCCACGTATCTCCAGCTAGAGCACAAGCCTCTGAGGGTTTTGCTTTGCATCTCTACAGCCCCAGCTTCTAGCACAGTGTCATGCACACATTAGACCATCGATGCATTTTAGGGGATGACAACAGATTCCATGGGGAGTCATCTTGTGGCTGTCACTGTTCCACCACAGTACCTTACCACAGATTCTCAGTTCATTCTGTCTGAGTGAAGGAGTTTTGCTTTACTGGCTAATCTGAAAACTGTATTGCACTCTGTGAAAGTAGCCATTAAAGAGA
>NW_007731224.1:75740-77411 GCF_000696425.1 Galeopterus variegatus | reverse complement strand
TTTGCTTTACTGGCTAATCTGAAAACTGTATTGCACTCTGTGAAAGTAGCCATTAAAGAGAGTATGTAAGTAGGTAGGTGAAGATCATCTCACAAACTTGGAATCTCATTTGCCATCCTCCATTCACAGGGAGCTATCGTCAAACTGGGGTCATAATTCTGGCTTCCTGACTCCTACTCTTGTACTCTTTCCACTGGTTTTTATGTTTTCTTTTTGCTTACGTTCTTCTTAATTTCTCTCAAGGGCAGAGAAATGTCTTCTAAATCAGAGGTCAAAGATAATGAAATAAAGATTGTCGAATTGCCTGTAAAATCTAGTTGTATTGTTGGGAAAGGTAGAAATAGCAGTCCAACCTTGAAATAAAAAGTGAAGAGGCTATTCATTCTGTGCTAAATATCCTTTACTTTAGAAATATGATGAGAGACATTTTATTGAATACAAAAATATGCCATGAAATTAGACATTAAATCATTACATTTCCTTACGTAAAGTTCAGAGTTTCTAGCTTCTAGAAATAATATCCCCCTGCATGTTGATAGACTTGCTATTTTTGTTAAGAGATAAATCACAAGTATGCTGATCCTTTTAAACATCATTTTCTTAACAAATTGTTATATTTTTTTCATGTAAGTACAAGAGCTCAAGAAATAATCTCACAACAGATTTTTAAAGACAAGTATATGGAGAAGGAAATGAGTGTAAAGGGTAGGAGAAAGCATTTTGGAGCCTTATAAATCTGGACTTGAGTCCTGACTATGCCACTTACTGCTCCTAGACATGTGGACAGATGTGGACAGACATGGCACACATGTGGACAGATGTTCTTTTATTTCATGCTGCTCGGCCTGCAGTCATCCATCTTTCTTCAGGGGAAGGTACGATGTATCTCTGCTCCTCTTCTCCATGGGGTTTGAGTTCTGTTGACACCACTTCTCTGCTCCAAGGGGAACTTGGGATTCAGGCCAAGCCAAGCAAGAACAACGATATTCAATTCCACAAATGCGTAGGAATGACAGGGAAGGAGGCACTGCTGGTCCACTGAGGACTTGTGAGCAGAGAGGATGTGAGCTTGCACTGCTGGAAGCCATTCTGCCACCTCAGCAGAGAAGGCTGTGAGTGCAGGTAGCTCACAGAGAGGAAGCACAGCCGCAAGACAGAGACAGAGAGATTATACCCCTCGGGCTCAGACATGACTGAAGCCAGTTCTACCCCTAGCCTTTACAGGAACTGAAAAAATCTAGGTTTTCTCACCAAAGTCAAGGGTTCAGATCCCCATACTGGCCAGCCACCAAAAAAAAAAAAACCCAAAAATCCCTAGGTTTTCTGTCGCTTGAAATTGTAAGGTCCTTACAAAAACTGTAAGTTATCAGACTTCTCTTAATCTCATCTTTTCTTCAGTGATAAAATAGATACAAAGGGCCGGCCCGTGGCTCACTTGGGAGAGTGCGGTGCTGATAAAATAGATACAAAATACCCATTTGGGGCTGTGGTGAGGAGTAATTGAGATTATGTTCATCCACCCCTGAAACACAGTGGGAAGCATTCAATTGTTGGTGGCAATTTTGATTTTAAATAGGGCTAGAGTGAAGTAGTTAAGAATTTGGGCTTGACCTATTCAATGGGGTCGGGACTGCCTCTTCAGCAAAGGGTGCTGGGATAACTGGATATCCA
>NW_007731224.1:59478-74853 GCF_000696425.1 Galeopterus variegatus | reverse complement strand
CACACACACACACACACACACACTCTCACACACACACACACACACAAAAACAAACAAACAACAACAACAATAACAACAACAACAACAAAAAAACGGGGGGGGGGAGAGGAAGATATAACAACCACAATTTTTTTTTTGAAGTTCTTACAACAAGCAAATGGAGAGGACACACTTGGGTGGGAGTGGGGAGAGGGAGGAGGGAGGGAGGTTTCGGTGATGGAACATAATAATCAACTATATTGTATATTGACAAAATAAAAATAATAAAAAAAAAAAAGAAAAAGACCATGTTTAAAAAAAAAACAAAGAATTTGGGCTTGAGCCAAATAGACCATGTTTGAAAAGTGGATATGCTACTCACCAGCAGTGCAAATTTGGGTGAAATTATATAACCTCTCGCTTCCAGTTTCCAAACTTGTAAACTGGGAATTACAGCATGTACTTGATAGAAGCCTCACGCCTAGTAGAGGTGACACATGCAAGGGCATAGCTCACTGCATAGCACAGAGCTGGCAGTCACAAAATGATAGCTATTGTTTATGTGTTTACCAATTTAAGTAATTACTGACTGTAATATATTCTTTTTTTTTTTTTTTGTGACTGGTAAGGGGATTGCAACCCTTGGTTTGGAGTCTGCGCTCAGCCAGTGAGCGCACCGGCCATTCCTATATAGGATCCGAACCCGCGGCGGGAGCGTCACTGCGCTCCCAGCGCTGCACTCTCCCGAGTGCGCCACGGGGCCGGCCCTGACTGTAATATATTCTTATGGAGTAAACATAATAAATAGTATCTGTTTTAGTTTTTAGGCAGAAAGACATGATTATTTAAAATTTTTTCCTTGGAGAGAAAAAATAGTTGATGTGGATTTCAAAAAAGCTAGTGTGGGGCCGGCCTGGTGGTGCATTTGGTAGAGTGCGGCGCTTGGGAGTGCGGCGGCGCTCCCGCCGAGGGTTCGGATCCCATATAGAGACCGGTCCGCTCACTGGTTGGGTGCGGTGCGGGTGTGACACCGAGGGTTGCAATCCCGTTACCAGTCACGAAAAAAGACAAAAAGGAAACAAACAAACAAACAAACAAACAAAAAAAGCTAGTGTGGTCTTAAGCAGTGAAAATGGATGTAGCATCCAGAATAAAGAAGGGAAACCTCCACTTAACTCTTCCTCCACCTGATTACTTTTGGTTAGTCATGCAGATATGACCAGCCACCTCCTATAAAACATTCAGTGATCAGAGCATTGAAGGGTGAAGAAATATATGACATGAAGAATGGTTCTCATATCTGGGGCTGCTGAGACTAGAGAAGACAGAGAGGATGTGACAGGACCACACGCCACAGTGGTGAAGAGAGAATGGTTCCAGAAGATCTGACAGCAAAGTGCAAGAATGGGGAGATCCCTCTTATCTGAGTCAAAACCTACCCACTTTCCATAGTTTTATGGTCACCCCTGCCCTGTCCACATCGAGAGAAAGTGTACTAGCTCTTTATCTGGGACATAAAGTTATATCAAGAAGCCTCTGATGTATTATAAAGTCACACAAACATGAATAATTCAGGCTTTTATAAATGATTAAACATATGTACTGATATTTATCAAGAATAGGCACTTTCCCTTCATAGTATCAGAGATCATCACAATTGAAGATAATTAGAGAAGACCGGACTGAATAACTGACAAGCCCAGATTAGTAAATTATTTTGTAGTTTTCTATGTTCCAGTAGACTATAAATAGCAATAAGGCAGCAAGTAAGGTGCTGTTTCCAAGAAGAGTCCTTCAGGATCTGCATTAGGAAACTATAGGTGAATATCATCTGCAAAGAGAAGATTGTTATTTACATGCAAATAGTGGTCTTATAGAAGAAACAATGTCTTCCTCTCTCCCGACTTTCCAAATCCAATCAGTCAGCAAGTCACAGATACTCCACCACCAAATATGTACTAAATATGGCTCCTTTTACTCATCACCAATGCTTCCCATCAAGTGGGGCCAGCTTTGCCCCTCAAGAAACATTGGGCAATGTACAGAGACATTTTTGGTTATTATACTGGGAGTGGGGAATGGGATGGGGGATTGCTACTGTATCTAGTGAGAAGAAGCCAGGATGCTAAGCACCCTGCAATGCACAGCACAGCCCACCACAACAAAGAATGCTCTGGCCCCAAATGTCAATTCTGCTTAGGTTGAGAAATCCTGCTTTTATCTAATCCACTAATGTATTTTTCCTTTGGACTTCTGGCATCTGCCCCTGCTCCTCTTTATCAGTTACCCTCACCCACTCATGGCCCTTATAATCCATTCTCCTTGTAGTAGCCAGAAAGATCATTAACATATGTAATATAAAAACTATATACGTAAAAAAACCCAAAACAAAGCAACAAAAAAGTACGTACATATATAGTATATACATAAAATATATACATATTATACTATATTATATGTGAGTATGTATGTCACATATAATATAAATAATATATTATCAATTATAATATTAATTACAATATTATGAATTATTATTATAATAAAATATTTTAAGATTGTATATGTATAATGTCTAAAACACACACATACACACATCTGGTCATGCCATTCCTCTGCTCAACCTTTCCAGTGGCTTCCTAGAATACCTAGGAATTCCTAGCATAAAGCCCAAGTCCCTAGCAAGCCTCCAAGGCCCCTACCTGTCCCACCTCCCTCACTGACCATTCTCTCCCACACTTCCTCAGTCACACTGACTTTTGTCTTCCTCAAGCACAGCAAAGTTGTTGCCACTCTCAGTACTTTTCACTTGCCAGGCCTTTGACAGCAGAGTCTTTCACCAGATGCCAGCATAGCTGATGCCTCATACAGCTCTTAGGTCAAGGTCACGTCCTCAGAAGTGACATCTAGACACCACAGCTAAGGCAATTCTGCGCAAATTGGCTATATTATACTTTAGTATTACAACTCTTAATGAGTTTTTCAGTATTTTTTTTTTCTCATCACCTCTTCCATTTAACAACATTTACAATTTTGTAACAAAACTGGCTTCTTCTTAAACTTTGGCAAACAAAACACAAAACTTTAAAAAGTTTCTCTATGATTTAGTAGAACAGCAGTGTTGCTTCAACCGCTGGGGCCACAGTAATTCAAATGATCTTACTCCCATACACATACACACAAACATGCACACATATGACACTGAAATAATTTAATCACAGGTAACTTTAAATTCTAGTTTTAAAAGGAGAAAATATTCATCGTTGGGCATGATGTCAGCAAAGTGTGAGATTTAAAAGATAAGTATAATATTAAACTTGTTCTTTCAAAAATTGTAATTTTTCCCCTCCTAAAATAACTTTTAGGTTTGCATAGGGACAAAAAATTCAAAACTGACTTGTTAATGTTGAATGGATTCAGAAAGTATAACTTATCCATTCATTAGTGATAGACTAATCTTCTAAGCAAAAAATAATATCAATGAGATCACTTTTACAATGAATTTAGACTTAAAAGAATGTTCAGCATTTTGCTATCTACTCCCTTACTAGATTATAAGCTTTTGTTAGGTCAGGGACCTTCTATCATTACATCTTTTTTGTGCCTTGTTACCTAAAAATATGTGTTGAATGAAGAAATAGAGGAACATAGTGTTGTTGGTGTTGGTGTTTTAAATAAATAAATACCTCTATTCAATATTTCATTTGGAATATTAAAAAATATATAAATTGTATCATATTGGATGTGTGTTATAGCAGTAACTTACTTTTCTCAGTTAACACTGTTTGAAAGCAATGTCCATTGTGAGATCTATCTATCTTCCTATCTATCTTAGTCCAGCCATTTTAACAATGGTATACTATCCCATATAGTTTACTGATCCATTCCCCTACTTTGCAATGTTAATTGAGAAAAGCAAGTTACTAAAACAAGACACATCCAAAATGATAAAATTGATAGTTTTTTTTTTAATATTTGAAAAGAAATATTGAATAGCGGTACTTATTTACCTATTTAAAAACAAAATACCATATTCCTATATTTCTTCATTCATCACATTTTGGGGGGCACAAAAAGGATGTAATAATAGAAGGTCCTTGACCTAACAAAAGCTTATAATCTAGTGAGGGAGTAGATAGCAAATAGATCAACACTTGCATACATACATAAGCAAACTGTCAGGCAGTGGTTTTAAGGAGTAAAATTAAGCCTGGTCAGGGATCATGAAAGCAGTTCAATAATAATAGAAGGTCCTTGACCTAACAAAAGCTTATAATCTAGTGAGGGAGTAGATAGCAAACAGATCAACACTTGCATACATACATAAGCAAACTGTCAGGCAGTGGTTTTACGGAGTAAAATTAAGCCTGGTCAGGGATCATGACAGCAGTTCAGCTCTAGACCAATTGTTCTCTCGCCTCCCACTAGGAGGGGACTTTTGAACAGACACTGAGAGCAGACAATGAGCAAGTCACAAGAGACAGGAACGTGGGAGGGTAAACCAAGGGGAAGGACAAGTACATGCAAAAGCCCCCAAATAGAAATGTGCTTGGAAATGTGAGCAGACAATGAGCAAGTCACAAGAGACAGGAACGTGGGAGGGTAAACCAAGGGGAAGGACGAGTACATGCAAAAGCCCCCAAATAGAAATGTGCTTGGAAATGCGCCTGGTGTGCTCTTTATAAGCAAGGAGGCCAGCGCACCTGCAAGGCTGGATCATACAAGGCTTCGTGGAACAGGTGAGGGGTTTGGGTTGGATTCCAGGTATGACGGGGACCACTGAAGAGCTAGGAAGAGAGAAATGACATGACTCGATGTGTGATTTTGGGGGATCAATCTGGCTGCTGCGTGGAGAGGTGGCATGGACTGAGCTGATGCTGTGAGGACTGAAGAGCTAGGAAGAGAGAAATGACATGACTCGATGTGTGATTTTGGGGGATCAATCTGCCTGCTGCATGGAGAGGTGGCATGGACTGAGCTGATGCTGTGAGAAGTAATCAGAGGACAGTGAAGAAGATGCTGCAGTGATCCCAACAAAAGATGGCTGGGGGTGGCCAGGGAAGTAGCAAGAAGAGGTGAAAGGGGATTGAAATGCTGATATACTGGATTTTGAAGGCAGAACCAAGCCTGCATATAATTTGTGGATAAAATTACATGTAGTAAAAGCATAAGAATATATAAATCAAATACATGACAGTGTTGCCTGTAGGTCAAAAGAAAGGGGAATAGGAAAATATAAACAAATTCAACTTTCTCTCTATTATTTTTTTTTGTAAGAAAGAAAACTAATGTGACCATTACATAATCTTTTTTTAAGAAAATGAAGCTTTATCTAAATGAAGACTTTGATGTAAAGACTTACACTTCCCAATCTATTCATCAAGACGTGATTGGTGAATAACTAACAGAGCTTGCCCAAGGAATCAGTGAATTGGATAAAGAACTACAGCTACAGGTATTGCAAGACATCGATACAATCTTAATATCTGTTATTTCCAGGTTTTGGGCAATCAGACGTTTGCTTTATTGTCTTTGTAATATTCTTGTTTTCATATTTTCCCAGAAGAATTATATTCTATAAAGAAAGAGTAAAATTTACGCTTCCTTTTCTCTGTGAATCATTTGTTCATTGACTCATTCGTTTATTCAACAAATATTCCTTCAGCGCCTACTCATGCCAGATGCTGGAGTAGATGCTACTGAAGCTACAAAGAGCTAAACAAAGTCCTCATGGAGTTTATATCCTGGGGGAGGAAGCAGACAGTTGAATAAACAGATATACAATATAATGCCATTTTGCATTAGGGGATATGAATAAAAATGAAGCATGATGGCAGAGTTATTTTAAATTTGTTCTCGATTTGTTTCCTTATAAAAGAAATCTAATTCATTCAGTTTTATTCCAGTAGTTATAAATCATAAATTTAACAAAATACCACAGGTACACAGGCAGCTGACATTTAACAGAGAGGTTGTGAGCACAGACTTTGGAGTCAAAAGTCCTGGGTTAGAACTTGGCAAGTGTTCTAGTTATCTGCTCTGATTTTAAACAATTATTTGTCATCACCATCACCATCACCATCACCATCACCATCACCATCCTCATCATCCTTATTAAATCTCATGATTTTGGGGGCCAGGAATTTAGACTCACATGAGTTGGGGCAGCTCATCTCTGTTCATGATATTTGGAATTTCAGCTGGGATGATTCAAAAGTCGGAGGGCTAGAACAACTGTAGGCTGGTTTAGCATATCTTGGGCTTCCTTGCAGCATGGTGGCCTCAGGATAGTTGAACTTCTATGTCAACTCAGGGCTCCAAGAGCAAGTGCCCCCAGAGCTGTAGGTAGAAGCTGCAAAGCTTCTTATTACCTAGCTTCAAAAGTCTTAGAACATCACTTCTCCCACATATTTTTGGTCAAACAAGTCACGAAGGCCAGCCCAAATTCAAGGGAAGGAGAATAAGACCCCTCTTCTCAATGGGAGGAGTACCAAAGAATTTAATTTACCACAGCAAATTACTTAAATATTCAGAGATGCATTAATTAATCTAGTCTATAAGATGGAGAAATAATGTGTACTTCAGAGATTTGTAAGGATAGCAAATAATGTATAAAAAGTTTCAAGCACACAGTAGGACCTCGAAGATGGATCTTTCCCTTCAGACTTACAGGGAACTAACAAAGAGACTTGAAAACCATTTCCCCCAAAGAAGAGAAGAGTCTGGGAAATCCCTGAAATCCACTGGTACTGGAGAGTGTGGTATTCATAAGAAGTCTCTATTATTTTCTCCAGCAATTGGAAGGTGGTGATAGAAATATAAACTCAAATACTGGCTCTAAGACAATCCAAACTCTGTGCATCTGTCTTAGTTCTCAAAGTTTTATGACTTCTGTAAAACAGGCAGCGGCTTTGTTTCAGTCAAGGTAGGGTATCATTTTACACCCAGCCGGTGTTTGGAAGGGGAGAGAGTTAGGTACGTGAAGTCTTTATTCTTAGGATTATAAAATCAATAAACTTCTCTTCCCTAGGCGGCTGTTAAAACCAAGGCATTCTGAACGTAAGAATAAATGTTCCCTCTATTAGCTCTGAAATGAAGTCAGATAGGTAAAGAGCACAATCTACACTTGAAGAAAGTATGGGATAAATGTGACATTCATTCCCATTTGTGCTGTGTGAAGGTACTTCAAAAAGTTCGTGAAAAGATTCATATTACCTTTTAATTCTATTTTTCACGAACTTTTTGAAGTACCCTCGTACACAATTGTGTTTTTTAAATGCTAATTTCATCCCCTCGTTTCTCTTTTAAGACTAAGCCAACTAAACTGGCACATTGGCTTATATAATACATAAAATTCCTTTCAATTTTTGTAATGGGCTTTTAGATGTTTGGAAAATACATTCTTTTTTTGCAAGAGATTATGACTTAAGGAAAAATGCTTAAAGAGAATAAAAGACACTAACCTATTATGTAAATGTAAGCACTAAAATTCTATCCACACACACATAAAGAAAAGGCTACAGAAATCCTTCTATTCTTAGTTTCCACTTTAAAGGAACATAAATCTCTATAACCATCAATTTAGAGAGAGAAATTATTGCAGAGATTGCTGGAAAATATTTACATTGAACATGCATAAACTTTAAATATACTGAAGAAAATACTGGAATGCATTTATAAATTCTACCTAAATTCATAATCATATTTCCTTATATATATAAAATCTAACACTCCTCCAAATATGGGAGATTTTTAAAATGTAAATCATGGATTATCTGATTACATAATTATTTCTTAAGTGTGTCAGATGCTCTGCTGGGATCTAAAGACAATTAGAAGAAATTGTTAGCTCTTGAGGAGCTCATAATATTGGGCAGGTATCCTCTCCTCCCTATTGGGGAACAGAGGGTGGAGAATGAAATACTGGAGGCCAACTTTAACAGAGCAGCCACTGTTAACACATTACAAGTAAGGGAACAAATGTGAGCAGATATGGGTCACTGAAAGATCCCACAGTTAGGAGAAGAACCAGAATGTGGGCCCAGGGCTGAGTGACTGTAAAGCCCTGCCTTCCTCTTTCCTTGGCCAACTTTGGATCTGAATCCTGATTCTGTCACAAGTGGTCATGAGGTGTTAGACAAGGACCTGAAGTGCTCCAACTTCAGGTTCCTATTCCTTAAAAGGAGGTTTTAAATATGTGTTCATGGTTGAGAGGATAAGCATTAATGTGGGGGTTTTCCAGGGTGACCCTTGGGCACATGTTGCACCATGCCATGCCTCCCACACATCCCATAATCAAGAGATGCTTACATATGTTTACACTTTGCATGTGAACTTCTAACTCTAATATCTTTATTTCCTCATATCATGCTAAGCTGTTTTTAATACTTCAAAACCCACTTATATTACCCAGGTTTTAGTTTTCCTTAAATGCAACATTCTACTCATCATCAGCCAAAAACATCAGAGTTCTAGTCCTATATGCTAAAGAATTAAACAGTCTTGAAGCCCAAATCTAGTGTCATGTATGATTTGTCACCTAGGTCTTTGAAAAAAGATATTAACAACTCCAGGCCCATGACTGTGAATTTCCAGAGGATAATTAGTTAAATTTCTGCTGTGGCAAAAACTGTAGATGAGTAGACTCTATATTCATTCCAACCTCCTCCTCCCTTTGCTTTCTCTACAGTAGAAGCTCTTCCAGGTGGGGGTGGCCATGGGACAAGTTCTAGCCAATAAGAGCTAGGTAAAAGTCTTTTGGGAGTAACACCGAAGAGCATCTTGAGGAGAAGGCCTACCCTTTTACCCAATCCCCTTCTTCCTGCGGAGAATACAATGAGACTCATCAGGGCACAGCCACCTTGTGACTGTGAGGATGAAAGTCAAATGTTCAGGGTTCTGAGAAAGACCACTGAAGGAGCTCATCTCCTTAATAACATCCTTAGGCACCCACAGTATCCCCATTAACTCCTGGTTCTAGATTTCTTCTTATGTGAGAAAAATAAACCTAGTACTTCCTTAAGTGATTATTCATAGTTACGCTGTCCAATATGGTAGCTGCTTAGCTTAGCTTATTGCTGTGGGTCAAATGTGTCCTCCAAAATTTCATGTGTTGGAAACTTGATCCCCATTGTAAGTGTTAACAACATGGGAAATACAATTATACTTGAAAGGTGGATCCTTTGAGAGGTAACTGGATCATGAGGACTACACCCTCATGGATTAATCCATTCATGGAGCAATGGCTCGATGGTTCAATAGGTTGTCATGGGCATGGACTGGTGGCTTTATAAGGAGAGCACATGAAAGAGCTCTTGCAATCCTCACCATGTGATTGCCTACATTGCCATGGGACCCTGTAGAGAGTCACCAACAAAAAAAAGACTCTCTCAGATGTGTTCCCTGAACTATGGACTTCCCATCCTCCAAAAAGAAATAAATTTTATTTTCTTTATATATTACCCAATTTTGGGTATTCAGTTACAAGCAACAGAAAACAGATTAATACACTTAGGTAGCTAAGCTAAAGGCAGAGAGATTTCAGTCCTTGTTCCCCAACTAAAGCCATACGCCTCCAGGTATCTGATTGTTTATTCTATATTGACATATCACACATCAATTTATCACTAGCCTTTCATCTAAGAGATTTCTCACACTTTCTTAGAGGATTAGATGAGTCTGTCAGAACATATTTTTCACATAGTCCCAGATAATCAAGTACTCTCCATGGACATAATGACAGAATTAAGAAACATAATATTCCTATGCTAATACTTGAAAAAGAGAGGAACAACTGCACAATCATCTCACAATAACAGCAGCTGCCAAGTTAAAGCAATTGACTTCAATACACAGTGATCCCCCCGGTGGTGGTTCTCAGCCCTTTCAGAATATGCCAGTCTCCTTTACTCTCATAAAAATCAATCCAGAACCAGAGCTGAATCGGAGACCCACATCATCCACAGCTGCAAGCCTGGTTGTTTTATACATTCTGAGAAGCTCTGTCCTGCAGTCTCTGATTAGACTTCAATGAATACAGTCACAAATCAGTCCACAAAACATGGAGGTATGTTACAGAGCTAAAATCAATGGGAGGAAATATCTAATGAGGCAATTTCTTAACAATCGTTAACTTAGTAACGGCAAAAGAGGGAGAAATGGTGAAAATTTCAAAAATATTTCTAACAAATTTCCTGATGTAGTAATTCCAATTTTAATTTACTTATTTACCTGTAAGTTATAAAATGGTGATTATAATATTTATTGAATATTTCCTACCAGCCAGGCAGTTTTGCAAGTACAGTTCATCTGCTTTTATTTAATCATCACGAATGTACTCTGAGATGGTACTATTATCATCTTAACTTTACAGATAAAGAGACTGAGGTACAGAGTCTGAAAAACTTGCCTGTGGTTACACAACTGAGTAAAGTAATAAAACTTCAATTCAAACACACACAATCTGTTTCTAAGGTTCTCACTCTTAACCACTATATTCTTTTAAACTGGTCACTTTCCTACAGAAGTAAGTCAAGAATTACTCAGTGAAGTAATGGAGACAGTATCACTTTCATCCAGGTGCTAAGCTACTCCAGACATAATCTAAGACCACACTGATACTTTTCTCCATCACTTAAAGCCCTACTTCCTGAAGGACAGAAAACAGCAATTATGAATACAAATATTTTCTATGACATAAAGTTACTACAGATTCAGTCATGATCTTTCAATCAAGTATTTTAAAAGACAAATATAAGAAGATATACAAGGGAGTCAGGGATTAATTGGGTTGGGGACACAGGGAATAATCACAATTTGTGGTAATGGCCATGCTGATAGTATTGATTTAGCCATCACACCTTGGGTACAAGTGGTGACAGTCAGCTTTGTACTCCAAGAATATGCACAACCAATAAAAAAAAAAATAAAGAGGCAAAGTAGGGTGTATATACCAGAAATTAGAGGCTGTTAGAACCTGAATAGCAATTTTAAAAATAATAATAGCAAACAACTACTGAACTCCTAAAGCACCAGGCCCTGCTCTAAGTACCTCAGATGTATTGCCACATTTTATTCTCATAACAACCCTCTGAGGGAGGTATTATCCCTTATAAGGGATGAAGCAACTGAGGCACAGAGACAGTTGCACAAATAGTAAGTGGCAGTCCTAGGCATCCGGTTCCACAGCCAATAAATTGGAAGCCAGGGAAAACTGTCTGCCTCTGACCTTTTGTGGTCCAGTTCTTGACCTCTTCTCTGACCTCAGCTCCTACTCCTCGCCCCTTTGTTTACTCTGTTCCAGCCCCTTTGCTGTTCCTTACATACTCTGTCTTCAGGAAATCTGCACTTACTTTTTCCTGTCTTATCAGAGAGGCCTTCCCTGACCTCCTAAAATAACAATCCTCCTCCCAGTGCCAGTGGTAGCCCCTATTTATTGAATGAATGAATAAATAGACCTGTGTCAATGCCACTCTGTTGGTGGAATGCCACTCTGTCTGCAGGAATGACAGCAAGTACATACTTCAGTACAGGTGTTCTATATTTGCGTTCCTTTTCTCACTAGTCTCCGACTCAGTTTTTAAGGAGTGGGAGCCAAGAGTTCCACGATAAAGGACTCACTCTAGAAAACAAAACGTATTCCAGAGGGAGAATATGTTACTGTATCTGGTATCTCCTTCTTACCAGCCTAGAAGATGAAGGACATAAGACCAATAAGGATGGGGACTTACTGATCCCTTTAGTAATTCTTATTTGCTAATTATTTTTTATTGTTGTCACTCAGTGGCAAATCTTACACTTTCACAAAATACATTGACAGAGGAGTAATAATACTCTTTATAAGACTGTATCAAAGTAAAAAGTAATATTAAAAGCTAAATCATCTAAAGTTAAAAACATGCTTAACACCTACAAGTTTAATTAAGTAAATTGCTGTACTCAGTTTTCACGTGCTAATCCCAAATTACTCTTCAAGTTATTTTTTTGATAAATGATGAAGAAAATATTTCAAAATAGGCTAAACAAATAACTCAGTCTTAAGGATGGTTTAAAGAAATACCTGTTGATTCAAAAGGAAGAACTGCATATGCTAAAATGCATAGAAAAAACATTCCATCTAACTAGTAAGGAAAGAAATATGAATCAAAATAAGGTATCTTTTTTAATTCATCAAATTGAGAAAAAAAATTAAGTTATAGTGATCAATGATAGAGTCCAAGATAATTAGAACCTCATAAAATTGCTAGCGGAGGCAAGAGGACAAGTTGACAAAAGTCACTAGAGACTTCTAAATTTAGATACCCCTTGATTCATTATTTCTATTATTACAAATTTACATTGCGGAAGTAATTTTCGATATTGAAAGATTTTGTTAGATGGATGCAATGTTCTCCTAATAGTGAAAAAATTAGAAACAATCTGAATGAAACAAAGAGAACTGGTTAAATAATATAATGGGTAATGGAATGTTTATCCCACTTACTAGGTAGTCATAAAAATATCATTGAAGAATATTTAATGACATGAGAAACACTCATGATATATATTTCCCCTCGGCAGGAGCGCTGCCACGCTCCCAAGCGGCGCACTGTAGCAGTGCGCCACCTGGCCGGCCCCCAAGACTAGTTTTTAACTAAGAAAGAAATGATTATTTTATTTAAAAGACTGCTTGAAAAGGAGGTTAAGAAATTTCACTTTTCCCTGTATTTTAGCTAAGGTGATATGATAGGATTATAATTCTCTAGATAGACGCTCCTCAAAGTAGAGAGTGTAGGATTTATCAGTCCAAGAAAGGGGGCAAACTCTTAGGAGATGTATGATTTTTCATTTTGTCCTCATCTTCTGTGGTTAAAAATGCTGCCCATATATACAAATCAAAAGTAAGCTAATTTTTCCTCTGTTTTTAAAAATTTTTCCTCTGTTTTTAAAATCAAGATTCAGTTTACCAAAAGCTTAAATAATAATAGAGATCCACTAAATAAACAACTGTTCTGGCATACTCAGTTAGCATAATAGAGGCTTAGAGAAGTAAACTCCATTTAGAAGCATCTTGGGACTGACTAGCTAACTTACCTGCCAGAATTTAGCCAACTTATTTTCTCAAATTTCTTCTAGAGTATATCCTAGCTATAATTCCAGAAACAAAAATAGCTCTTTAAATAAAGCCCAATCATTTAATTTGAATGGCAGATGCAAGACTGAACACCTGAGATTGCTTTACTGATAAAGTAGGATGGTCAAAAGGAGAGTTGATGACTACCACAGTTTAGAACCAATCTTTGGGGAAGTTACTTAAACTTTTAGGTCTCTCTTTAATTTGCAAAACTGCGTAAATAAAAATAGCTATCCCACAGTTATGAGCTCTAAATGAATGCTCTAAAATGGCACAAAATGAGACCTGCGAAAATGGTAGTTATTGCTATAAGGGTGAAAGTGCACTCTGAGAAGTTATTGTGCTCTTTATTTGAAATAATACATGCAGAAAGCACATGGAAAATTATAAAACGTGATTTAAAATGAAGATATTTTTAATAGTCTCTTTACTGTTTTGTTTTCAATGAGCAAGTATTTTTCTAAGACAATAACAGAATCTGAAACATTTATAAGTTACCTCAAAAATAGATACAAAGTCATCATTTAGAAGTAAGTTTTTATTTTTCATTTTTAAAGAGAGGTGCTCTTATTTTTCCATTTTAGGTTACATGTCTTTTAAATAATATATGTATGTGATATACACACACAGACCACTGTACCTTCCTTGTAAAACATCAGTTCCTAACTTAAATTACATAATTTTATCACATTTCCTCTTTAATTTTAGGCAATGCTCCATGAAAGGAGGCTGCTTTTCTCCAGTGCACAGTGTTCTATGTGGAATTAGTCAGCAACTTCCACATGTCGAACAAGTGAATGCATAATCACAATGCCACCCTTCTTGGTTCCTTAGAGCCCAGACGACAAAGCCAGTGATGATGAGCTCCTTTGAAAACACAATTTTAAATATAAATTTAAACTTCCAGCAAGCTGAATTATAAACATGAAACTTCTAAAGCCTCTATGACCACAGAACTACCCTATACACTCAGTCAGAACACGGAGGTGTAACTGGTACTGGCTACTCTTAGATCGATATAGAAAACCATTATGTTCTCCGATTCATAATCAATTTTACGCTGTGCTGTATCTTTAATAGAAAAGTAATTTAAAATTGTCATCTTTGCTTCAGTATGCATTCTTATATATTAAATTCCTCTCATAATCCTACTGTGTGTGTATTTTCCTCTTTAGATCATTCTGCTAAATTCATACATGTTTATATTTCAAGATATTTTTAAAATACAAGTTATTTTTCTCTCCTTCACATAAAACTGCTTTCCTTCTTTTCTGCCCTACAGAGTTAAATATTCTAGGCTACCGATTTTCTGAAAGCTCAGTTTCAACCCTTGAAAAGAGCCTGAAACAGAGTAAGGCTAGGCCTGTGAACCAAACTGACTCCATTTTCCCTGCAGAGGACACTTTGCTACTTTTCCATTCCTGTCATGAGACCCCTCAGGGCAAATAATTACCCCATGGGCTGCCCTGACAAAACAGACTGAGATAACAGAGGAAACAGATATTTACTGAGTTGCAAAACCCCTCCCCAAGGCTTGTTTACTGTAATTATAAAAGTTACAGATTAATCTTAAGACCCCTTTAGGAATTCCCACCTGCACACAAAGCACCAAGGTGGTGACTGCTCCAATGACCCTCCTGGGGTGACAATAATGAACACAACTGCCATTTTGGGCCTACTGAGCATGCACCCACAATGCAATCAAGAACAGAACAGACCACCTCCACGGATGTTGGCCTGCCACCCCTTAACTCCTTTCCCCATAAAAGACCTTGAACAGCTCCCCTCAGGGAGCTAGCTTTACTGTCGCTACCCCCCTTATGCATAAGTCTATCTCCTCTTTTAATAAAGCATTTCTTGCTTTACATTTGGGTACATTGTTTATTTCTATGACTTTGGAATCCGAGAGCCTAATTTAATCACTGGCAAAAATTGGAAAGCTTTGGACACCAGAGAAGACTCCAGCTGCAAGAGGCAAGTGGCCACTGGGACTATTTTGCTCCCATGTCTCTGCTGCTGGTAGATCTCTTCTGGTGTCCCTGGCCTAAATTCTGACAAGGCAATGCTTTATTCTCTTTACCTTTCTCTGATTTTCTGAGCCCTCTTCTGTTTGGTTGGATTGTATCCACTTCTGTACAGGTGCACCCTGGAGGGATCCTGGCTATGCTTTGTTTCTCTGATTTAAATCTAGTCGATTTTCTTCTTTGTGCTGAAAACAGTGGGGAGGACTGCTTTTATCAATTACTACTTTTTTTTTTTTTTTTTTTTTTTTTTTTTTTTTTTTTTTT
>NW_007731224.1:56011-58810 GCF_000696425.1 Galeopterus variegatus | reverse complement strand
ACAGCTTCCCTTGGGGGGCTAGCCTTACTGTCGCTACCCCCCTTATGCATAAGTCTACCTCTTCTTTTAATAAAGCATTGCTTGCTTTACTGCTGGGTACTTTGCTCATTTCTATGACTTTGGAATCCGAGAGACTAATTTAATCACCGACAAAAATTGGAAAGCTTTGGGCACCAGAGAAGACTCCAGCTGCAAGAGGCAAGTGGCCACTGGGACTATTTTGCTCCCATGTCTCTGCTGCTGGTAGATCTCTTCTGGTGTCCCTGGCCTAAATTCTGACAAGGCAATGCTTTATTCTCTTTACCTTTCTCTGATTTTCTGAGCCCTCTTCTGTTTGGTTGGATTGTATCCACGTCTGTATAGGTGCACCCTGGAGGGCTCCTAGCTATGCTTTGTTTTTCTGTTTTAAATCTAGTCGATACTTTATGTTGAAAACAGTGGGGAGAACTGCTTTTATCAATTACTACTTTTTTTTTTTTTGTCTTTTTTTGTCTTTTTTCGTGACCGGCAACGGACCGCAACCCTCAGTGTTGCGCCCGTACCTCGGCATTGCCCCCGCTCCTCGCTCAGCCAGTGAGCGGCCGGTCTGTATGTGGGATCTGAACCCTCGGCGGGAGCGCCACCGTGCTTCCCAAGCGGCGCACTGTAGCAGTGCGCCACCGGGCCGGCCCTATCAATTACTATTTTTTGTTTACTTGTTTTTTGTCTTTTTTGTGACCGGTAAGGGGATCACAACCCTTGGCTTGGTGTCCGCACCGCGCTCAGCCAGCGAGCACACCGGCCATCCCCACATAGGAGCCGAACCCGCGGCGGGAGCGCCACTGTGCTCCCAGCGCCGTACTCTCCTGAGTGCACCATGGGGTCGGCCCTATCAATTACTGTTAATGGAATAGGTTGGCCCTGCCGATTAGGACTAGGATAAACTGGACCCCACTGCTCCTCTTTTCCCTTCGTTTGTTTGCTTGGTTAGACATTTAGTTGAGCACCGGTAATCTGAATAAACCTTCCAATCCTTGCATCAACTTTTGGACTTTCAGGTCATTTGTTTAAGGCGAGAGGGCAAGCCGAGCCTGGCCTGTCAGTAACAAGACTGGAATAACGTGTAAGCATTTATCCAGGCTGAACTGTATGCATTCTTTTTCATAAAAAGCTCAAGTGTAAAGTCTAATTTGTATATTGATTTCCATAGTGATTTGAGATATCTAATTCCATATAATGAAATAAATCTGTCAGTTCATACTACTGCAGTTGAACTGGCAAATTAAAAGTCCAGGTTACTAAGGAATCCATTGAATTATTGCCCATGGAAGAAATAAAGAACCAGAGGCAAGCTAAGAGGCTATGCTCAGCAATCCAGCAATCCAGAGGGACACACAGCTGAAGAATTCAGTGAGCCCAGCAGGAGACCCTCTGCAGCTCCACAAAAGGAATGGGCTGTGTTGCAGGAGGATAAGTCTCCTGACAGGCTCCATGGCATTACAGCTCCCCATGCCTCTAGACATATAATGAGCTCATCTATCATCTGTTTAGCTTTTGAGCCAACAGGCTATTGACTAGATCCAGACTCCAGGGACGGCAATGTTCTTTGCAGATCTGCTGATAGACTCACCATGTGACCTTGAACAAGCCAATACACCATCCAGTGCTTCAAAGTTCTCTATCTGTAAACAGAGGATGAGAAATAGCCTGCAACATGCCTGCCTCACCACAGTGTTAGGAGACAGAATGAGAACATCCTTTAAACTCAGTGTGAGTTCTGAGGAAGGAGGAGGCTTGGTCAGGATAAGATGTATTTTCTCATCCACAGCACTGAGGGCGCCTGAAGTACCTGCTCCTCACAATGCTTGCTCTTATCCTTCCATTTCCCAAAATGTCACATGCAAATGTGCAATGAAGAGATAAATGTGACCATTTTAATGGGGTCAGTGATGTTCCTGATGATAAATATAGAAGTGGAACATTTTGCTTATTATATCTTTATGATAGTGGTATATTTTTAATGGTTAGGAGAATTTTCCCAAAATTAAAAATAATTTATTTTCTAAGGACTAATATAATACATGTTTATTGTAAAAAAAACAAATAAATAAATCAAGTGATACAAAAAAGTATGAAGTAAAATGACTCTGAATCCTATCACCCAGAGGTAACCACTGCCAACATTTTGGTGACTTTTCTTATAAACATTTTTGTGGGTACACAAACAATACATATACACTTGCAAACATATCAAGAGACAGGTTTACAGTGGCACCTACCTATCTAGCACCTACCAGTCTAAGTATATGCTATTTTTCAATCTTTTTTTTTTTCAGTCATTGGGTTCATCTATTCCTATTCAATAAATAGATTAACAGCATGATTTTTATAGTTGCTGCATTGTTTCACAGCAAGGATATACACTATTTTACTGAACCCCATTACTGATATCTATTTTCAAGCATTTCAAAAAAACAAACCACCAACAAAAAACAGGCAAGACCTTTAGTCCCATTCCAAAAGACCAGACATTTTGTTATGAACAAAGGGCCAGGATATGACAGACACATTATAAGCCAGAGAAGGACATGAAATATACAGAAAGGTAATAAGAAGAGACAAACATAGTAGTATATTTCCAAATGAATCTTTTATAGTTAATCTTTATATATAATATATATGTTGAGTAATTCATTTACAAGATAAAGCAAAATAAAAAACCTAAAATTACAAAATCTCAAATTTGCAGACTTCATTCTGTGACGATAATAACACAGTCCCAAATGAATCTCTTCCCCACTGACTTAATGTCTTTTTTTT
>NW_007731224.1:53875-55209 GCF_000696425.1 Galeopterus variegatus | reverse complement strand
CCAATTACCTCTTTGGAGTGTGCCATCTGGTTCTGGTTGGGCCCTGACTGAACTACACATAATTCATAGGTACATAGACACTACAATGATAATCCTGCCGTGATATGGTAAAAGTTGGAACTCCTAGTGGTTCTTGTTTACATCACAATATTTGGCTGACTAGGAAACTTAAGACATTTTTCTGTGATAAGTAATAGTTTTGTAGACAGCATGTATATTATATTGGAAACAAAAATTTTGATAAGTGAGCGTATTGGCCTCAAAGACACATTTTTGAAATTTACTTAGACTATTAGATGTTCTCCAATCATGTTTGAAATGAATTAAATTACTCAGGCTCACAGTCTAAAGCAACAAGTAGTTTCACAGAATAAAAACTACACAACATGCTGTAGTAAACATTACTTAGATCTGAATGATAAATCCATAATTTTAAGAAGTGTACATTCTCTCTTATTTGCATAATCATGTCATATTTGCAATAATAGTGGAGTTCTAATAGCTAACAACAATAGAATATTTAATATCTGCCAGCCATCATATTAGGTAAGTTAGATAAGTTATTGCATAATCTTCCAACTCTTATGACATAGGTGCTATTATGGCCATTTCTCTAATAAGGTCGCACAGCTGGTATAAGGCAGAAGTGAAACTTGACAGTTCAATATACACGTTAAGTGTAAGACACTAAAAAAGGGTCATTAAGCACACAAAAATCTATTTGATGTGTAATATTCCTATAAATCTTTCTGTAACACTCTTCCTTCTGTCCTATGCATCAACCCTGTTTCTTTGTAATGTTAACATTCTAAGTTAAGAGAAAACTCAATAATTCCTCAGTCAAGACCCCTTCCAATTCTCACCAACTACAAATGATTTTATTTTGAAATAAAATCTTCTCAAGCTGTTACTTTGGGTTTAACTCTGGAGATAAGCAATGGCCTAATAAGACACGCTTTGGCCCAAGTAGTAAACAATACTTAAAAAAATATTAGATCACAAGGACTAGCCTTCAAGGGAGCATTGGCCAGATTTATGCATTCTCTGCACCCCAAATGTATTTCACACCTTACTGAGTCTTTCTCACGAATACAGGACAGAACATTCCATTAACATATACCAATAAAATATACTGAGTTCTTATGCTTGACACGCACTGTGATAATCACTTCGCATTATCTCACTGAAAATTCACAACTTTAAAAGTAAATACTATCATTATCCTTAAATAGATATTAGAAAGCCAATGTCTCATGGATTCTACATGTGCCTATAAAGTCTAAGACGACAAACCAAAATGGTACCATTTAAATCAAACAACCTTTTCTTCGTTC
>NW_007731224.1:50449-52787 GCF_000696425.1 Galeopterus variegatus | reverse complement strand
AAAATGATATTGGAATGCAGACAAAGGAGCAAAAATTCCTGATTATGGAAGTGGTAAGGGTGAGAGTAGAACTAATCACCATAATATATTAAAAAGAATGTTTTATAAGAAACTTAATTATGTAACATTTTTGTTTGCCAGGAGCTGTTCCCCAGAAGGAAGTGATAGGATAAAAATACACATGTGTGTATTTCTCTCTCTCACTGTCACTCACCTGCCCTTGCATGTCTGCATGCACGTACAAACACACACATTAAAAGTCTCTTAAAATTACCAAAGGATAAAGGAAATTAATAGATTCTTATGTAGCCTACTCTCTAAATTTAAAGGAAAACATCCTGATTGCTAGAACTGAAATTTGATCGTTGTCTTGTAGTTAACATTAACTGTTAAACTGCAGATAACATAATGATGTCTTCCCTTTTGGCAAAGCATATTAACACCAATAAAAGTTAGTAAAACATTATTATAATTAATAAGACAGATGGCAATAGATTTTAGGTCTGCAGAAAAGCCACTAAAATACAATGAATATTTACAAGGAAGAGAGGTTTTAAAAATGGTGAAGAGTAAATTATGGCAATGTTAAGGCATTTTAACAGTGTGCCACTGTGGAGTCAAATAAGTGAAGTCAGCTCCGAAAAGATGTGTCACCTGTCACTTTAGATATCTGTTTACATTTCCAGGAGTTTCTTCTCCATTGTAAAGAATGATTCAGATTAAATTCAGGCCATCACCCCTCACAGTAATTGGTTTGCTAATTCTGCAGCACAGCTTTTGGCTTCTGCTCAGCAGGTGGCCTAAGGTTATAAACTGTACTATTTATTAAGCCTTATTAAGACTGCTGTCAGCAATAATCATATTGCTCCTCTGCACAAAACTCTCAGTGGCTCCCTGCTGCCTTCCTAATTAAGTCCATACTCCTTATCTTGGGGTTTAAAAGTCCTCTATAATATGTTGCTAACTTTCCTTTCCAGTCTGTATCCTCACTGCTCCTCCACAGGTTGTTCTGGTTTGGTCAAACTAACTACTTCTTGTTTCTCAAACACACTTTCTGATCTTTACCCTTTCCCATGTGGTTATGCCTGGAATATTCTTTCTGCTTCCCTTTGTTAACATATCATTCTCACTAACCCCTCCACATGAGCAAAGTTTAGCAAGCTTTCCAGATGCATCTCAAAAATATGTTGTCTGTTAAAGAATTTAAGTGATATAGATGGGAAAAATATCAGTTTGGGATGAGATACGTTTAATCTTGAATTCATGTTCCTTCTTCTACTTGCTGGATGACATTGAGCATGTTAAATGAGATCCCACATATAACAATCCTGTCCTAATGTCTGGCACATGGTAGAAAATCAATATATACTGGCTTTCCATTCCCTGATTTCTCCAGCTGAACATGGCCACTCAGCTCTGTCAACTGGGAGCTGTTCACGGTCTCTTAGCACTGGTCACATCAGAAATATTTGCCCTTTCATTAGTGATAAACCTCTGATGGCATATTAACAAACCAATCACCAAGAAACTATTAATATCAGAAAACAAAGTCCCAAATATCACAAATCAATTCATCAAGTTCAGAAATTTAACATAGCTCCTAAGCTCCTTCTTTATACTAAAAAATATTATTGGTTAAGAAAAAAAGCACTGTGCAATAATAACGACAAAGTTATAAGATATTAAATTAAAAGTAGATATAGCATTAGCTCTATTTTAATACTATTTTGCTACTTACAATATGGCAACCCTCCACACATTGAGAACTGGTGTTGCTTTGAAGACTACGAAACATGTAATTAAGAATATTTTCTAGTATGGAGCTAAAATAAAATCTGATTATTGACTCTTAAACAATCTATTAAAATTATTCTCAGTGTTATTGAATATTTGTTTTAATGAGCTCTTATTCAATTGAGCAAATGTTTAATGATCACTGTGTCTAGGACACCTTACATTTTTAAGGATTTTAGAGACTTAAAAAGAAGCTCAATCAACATTGATGTTTTTCTAAAAATATTAGCACATACATTAATAAACCACAGTGAGTACTGGAAAAGATAGTCAATTCTGAGCAGAGTACATAGAGAGTACAATAGAATTCCAGGGTCAGGTTCCTGCTTGTGCACTGAACATGTGTTTGGCCTAATATCAAATGACTATGTGTTCAAAACCAATGTTAGGTCAAAGTAAAAGCCAAAAATCATCATAGAACAAGCTTACTAAAAACAGTACTCCTATATGATGAATGCAACATGTCAATAAAATTTCTAAAAAAATAAAACATATATTTAAAAAAAATTGAATAAAGGTAAACCTGAGCCTTGTCTAAAACAAA
>NW_007731224.1:43142-49871 GCF_000696425.1 Galeopterus variegatus | reverse complement strand
GCCTAATATCAAATGACTATGTGTTCAAAACCAATGTTAGGTCAAAGTAAAAGCCAAAAATTATCATAGAACAAGCTTACTAAAAACAGTACTCCTATATGATGAATGCAACATGTCAATAAAATTTCTAAAATAATAAAACATATATTTAAAAAAAATTGAATAAAGGTAAACCTGAGCCTTGTCTAAAACAAACTTTTCTTCAGCTATTTGCCAGAAAAATGTTCTGAATCAGTCATAGACAACCAAATGAATTCACTGGAAGCAATGAAAACTTCTATGGTATTCATTAAGAATAGCTTCAGAATAATGCAAGCTATCATGTGTCATTCTAAATTTCTATAACTTACTGAGCATAAGTGTTCTCTTGATTGAACAATAAAAATAAGTAGGATTACAGAGAAGATAAACATCATTATCCTGCAATGAAATATACATCTTTTTAAATGGAAAACAACTTTTCTGACTATATAAATTGTACACATTTATTTAAAAACCTTTGGAAAATAAAGAAAACCACCAAAAAAAGAGAAAAATCACCCGAAATATACAAGAATTAAGGTTCAGTCTGCTTAGATAACCAATAAAAATGACTCAGATTGCCTGACTTGATCATAAACATTTATTCCTAAGAGGAATGTTGGGTCTAAAAGCTTCTGACTTCCTGTATGCTTCACCTTGAAAAATGGTAATGCTTGTTCAGGAACTTTCCATGCCAAAATAAATTAGGTTATGAAAATTGATAAGAATGTTTATGTAGGAACAGCTCACAGCCCAAAGGTCTACTTGGCTCTAATGCTATAAGCTGGCACACTGTTATGTATGGCGACAATTTTACAGAGGTCTGGAAGTTGTTTCCAAGGTTGAGCCTTAAATAGCTTTCATATTTGCAGCTCAGTTTGAGAGATGAGAGGTAGCTCACTTTCAGTCCCAGAGTCACAGTTCCTCCGCCCAGCATTTGAAGAACAGGATGCCCACTGGGATTCTGGGGACTGATTTTTGTGCTACTGGATATGGCCAAGGAAATTTCCTGAGGGACACAAAAACCCTGGAACACCATGATATGGTCAACAGTGAAAGTTGTCAGGAAAAAAAATCTAGTTACAAATACTAGAATTATTAGTGTCTCATAGTAATTGTGAGAATTACTTAACTGTAATAATAAAAAATAATGGGTCACATTTCCTGTGTTTAATATTAATAGGTATCAGGAGCATATTAAGAACTTTATAGGCATTTTCACATTTGGCCCTCACAATAATCCTGTGAAGACGGTTCTACTTTTCTCTCCATTTTACTGCTGAGAAACTAAGGACAGCAAAATTAAAATATCACAGTCATGACTGGCTCCTGAGCAGCCTGACTCCAAATGTTCAATTCCTTTACTGCTGCTAAAGTAAGATATTGTGTATAAAGTGCCTTTCAGTGGCCTGGCACTTGCTCTGACCTGAACGTGGAGCAGGGCCCTTGGGTGACTATCTCTAAGGTGGTATAGTTTAATCATAAAGGATCAGAGGCAGAAGTAACCTGAAGCCTCAAAATCAAAAAATCTAAAAGGCCAAAGTTCTAAGATTCAAAGAGTTGTACAGAAATCAGGGACCCTGAATAATTCTTATCAGAGCATTAAGGGTATTTATGAAAATTATTCAATCAACATATATTATTTATTGCTAAGCACAAACTAGATGCCATCTATTATGTAGGAATGGAATAAAACAAAGGGATAGGGACTCTCTCATCCAGAAGTATTACATGGGAGAAAAGGCATCATTTATGTCTCCCTTATGCTAATAGAAGCTTCTTGACTGAACCAATTATGTCTTCCTCACTTCTATTTCCTTCATTGTGCCAATTATGCACTGTCTTGTGTCTACCACATGCCACTTGGATACTACACAATACATAATGGGTATCTGACAGGTAAATGTCAACATATTTAAATTTGGCATCAAATGCTTTGCATGATCTGGCCTCGCCTCATGTCATGTCACTCTCTTCCCTCATCCCTCACTCCTTACCATTCAGCCTTCTCTCGGGTCTCTCAATTCTTTGATGATATCAGGATTTTCCCAAACTAGGGAGTATGCCCACCTGCAGGTTTCAGCTTAAGTGTCAATTTCATGGAGCAGTTGATTCTCTCTGGTATACTAGGTCAAATTTTCCTATAAATCACTGTCATCTCATAATATACTTTTCCTTCATAACATTTACCTCAAATATCATTAAACACATATTTATGTAATTGGTTGTATCAAGGCAAAAACATTGTAGGTGTTATTTGCTGTTATAATCTCACCACCTGCCATAGCTGTCATCTCATAATATACTTTTCCTTCATAACATTTACCTCAAATATCATTAAACACATATTTATGTAATTGATTGTATCAAGGCAAAAACATTGTAGGTGTTATTTGCTGTTATAATCTCACCACCTGCCATAGTACCAGGTACTTAGTAGAGGCTCAATAAGGATGTATTAAATCAATAAAAAGGTGAATAAGTGGATAAATAAACATTTCTGAGCAAATAATCATTTCTGGAGGACACATATAAAACCACAAATGCAAAAGAAGCAGATGAATTCTCAGAAGTTCAGAGTTCAGTACAAAATAGACTCATTAGAAATTATTGTTGTTTTTTCTGAGATTCTAATTTTAAACCTGGTCATTAGACACATTCCATGACTTCTCTTTTGCCTATTCCAATAAGTCATCTATATAATGATTTCCTATCTTTTGAGCCATATCCTATATTAGCTTACCTTTCTCCTAGGTTTTTAAGTCAGAGAATTTCCATTATCACTCTGCTATCTTTACAAACACTTGGATCTCTACTTGGATAGGTATTCATTTGCAGGAATTACCTTGAAATTAATTCAATGTTCTAAGAGGCCATTCTCTTTTGTAGGCTTGGGGCTCTGCGTAAAAGAAGGTTCCAGGTTGATTTTGTTTTAATGAGTTGTTTTATTGAATAAAGAAAGAATCACATATTTCTTCTAAGGAAGAGTCACTAATAGGCAACCTCTAACAATATTACACATTCAAAAGATATTTAATAATCCTTGGATTTGATTAGAAAAGCAAGTAAGTAACAGAATCTTTAGCTTCCAATCTAAATCAACCTCATTTAAGCCTCTTATTTGACAAGTTCTCTTCCTTGGCAAATGGAATATCAAAGCTAGAAAGATGTTCAGAGAGATATTAAAACTATAATGCTATCTACAGAAAAACTGGTGGACAGTCATCCTCTTCCTCCAAGAAATAAAAGAGGCCAAAATCAAAACTTTTTCAGCCTTGTAGATCTTAAATTATTATTGAGATAATAGGAAATTATTATTTTCAGTTTGGGGATTGATATTTTATTGATAGGTTTTTTTTTTAAGTTCATACCCGTCTGTGTGTGTGTGCGCATATGTATTATCTCCTGTAGGCATTTAGAAAAATGAATTCTTATAAATAAAAATAGAAATTCATTTTGTTATTAAGTGGCATGAGGCCTTGCCATAAACTCTCCAAGCTAAAACATTTGCAAGATAATTCTCTAAGGAGAGAGAGGGTTAAGAGGTATAAAAGATAAATCATTTAATTCACTAAATTCATTCTAAAGACCATATGTAATTACTTCATATACTTTAGTGAATTGCAAATATTCTTTTTTTTTTTTTTGGTGACCGGTAAGGGGATCGCAACCCTTGGCTTGGTGTCGCCCACACCGCACTCAGCCAGTGAGTGCACCGGCCATCCCTACATAGGATCCAAACCTGCGGCGCACTCTCCCGAGTGAGCCACGGGTTCAGCCCAATATTCTTAATCTTTCCCTAGTAGTTGTAAATTAATTTCCATGGATGTCACTCCTCTGAGCTTTACTTAAAATTAGTCTGTTTCAAGTTTTGTGTTCAATGCTTTCCCAATTTCATTGGCTTTGTGTACTGAGTACTTTAAAAAGTATGGTATTTCTTGTATAAGATAAAAGTTGACTTAGTTTCTTTGGAAAGAAACCATTTTCTCAATCTTACTTATTCCTTCCCAGGCTAAATTACATAATCATTTCCTAAAAATTGGATAGTTACAGACAAGGAAAAATATCTGTGCAAAAAAAAAAAAATAGATTTTGTTGTGTTCAGTAGGAAAATAATCTTTCTTTTCTTTTACTTGACCAAAGCCCAATGATGCTCCTAGTTCATCTGCTTTTGCAAAATTGAGTACCAGCAATGGTTTTGGAAAATCTAATAATCACGGGGGAAAGTGGTATATGATCATTTTCTCCTCTATGTGAAGTCACAGTAAGTACACTGTATGCCTAAGTGGACTAGGCACTGGAGAGAAAGGCTCAAGAGGTTCACAGTCCAGGGGAAGCAATAAATCTATTACATAATAAATATCATTCAGATGATAGATTTTCCTGGGGATCCCTTTGTTTAATCTCTATTGATAGGTGCTGTGGATTGATTGAACTTTGTCCCCCAAAGTCCATACATGAAAGCTTAATCTTCACTGTAACTTATGTAAAGACCATTCTGAGAAGATCTTAGATGTAAATGAGAAGGGACTTATTGGAAATTGGAGCAAAGATCACCCTTGCTATGAACTGGCAAGGAACTTGGCTGCATTCTGTTCATGCCCCCAAATTTTACGAAATGTGGAACTTAAAGGTGCTGACCTAGGCTATTTGGCAGAAGAAAATTTTAAGCAGCAAAGCATTAAGGGAGCTGTGTGGCTACTTGCAACAGACTATGCTGAGTTATTGTGGCAAAGGCATGGCACAAGCCAGAATTTAAAAGGAAAGCAGAGCATAAAGATTTGGAAAATTTGCAACCTGGCCATGTGGTAGAGAAGCAGAGAACATTTGCAGTAGAAAAATGCAATGGTGTTAAGATTAGTACAAAAGAAAGGGATTATTAAGCCAGAAGGGGAAAAGGCCCTGAAGACATTGCAGAAGCCTCTAGAGCCACCTCTTCCATTTCAGGCCCAAAAGCCTAGGGAGACAGAATGGACTTGGGGAACAGGCCTGAGGCACCCTCCACAAGCTGGCTGCCCAGGGCCACCTAGGTATGCTGCTCCCCACACCAAGACCCCAGCTGCTTTGGCTGCTCCAGCTGTGGCTAAATTGGTCCTGGGTGTGGCTGGACCCACAGTTTTGGAAAATACAAGCCAGAAGCCCTGGTGGCATCCATGTGGTATGAGATCTGCAGGTTCGCAGAATGCCAGAGCTGTGAAGGCTTGGGAGCCTCCACCCTGATTTCAACGCATGTATGAAAAAGTCTGGGGACCCAGGAAGAGATTTGCCACAGGGGTGGATTCACTGTATAGAGTCTTCACTAGAGCAATGCCAAGAGGAAACATTGGGTCAGAGTTGCAGCAGAAAAACCCCAACAGTTCCATGTCTAGTGGAGCTGTTGGAACAGGACTGCCATAGAAATCCCAGACTTGTGGAGCTACCAGAGTGGAATGTCAGCCTGGGAGAGCTGAAGTGTGGCCTGAGACCAAGCAAGCCATAGGAGTGGATCTGCCCAAGGACATGGGGACCTAACCCCCACACCATTGTGCAGATGACTTCGAACATGGAGTCAAGGTACATGATTCACCAGCTTTGAGATTTAATGCCTTCCCTGCTAGGTTTCAGACTTGTTTAGGACCTGTTACCCCTTTATTTTGGCCTACTTCTCCCATTTTGAAGGTGAACATGTACCCTATGCTTGTCCCACCATTGTTATCACAGAAGTAGATAACTTGTTTTTTATTCCACAGATGGGCCTTTGAACTTTGGACCTTTTGAGATGAAATAAGTTACAACTTTAGGGATGGAATGAATGTATTTACCTGTGAGAAAGACATAAACTTTGGGGTCCAAGGGGGTGGAATGCTTTGGATTAATTGAATTGTGTCCCCCAAATTCATATATTATGTGGAGAATACCAACATTAATCAAGCAAATGTATTTCACAGGGCCTAACTTTTTAGAATTGCACATAGAAATAAATGTTATGCTTGGGAAAGACAGAAAACTTGCCCCAGGCTAAAGTCTCTGCTGTTGATAAAGAACTGTAACACAGCAAAATTGCTGGCTCTAAGGGCAGATGTCCTTGGTGCAGCTAAACCTAATGATTGCTGCCATGACGAATATCTTACTGTTCTTTTTGTAACCACCTATTTTCCTTTTCTGTAACTTTCCTGCCTGGGGAATAAAAATGGAGAGAGAACCTGATTCGGGGCTATTCCTGGGATCTTTCTTCTCTTGAAAGAATTATTCCTGGAGGTAACCATTTTCGGGCCTCTCACTGCTCAGAAGAAATGGGCTTTGAGTAATCCTTTGCATCTCTGTCACCCTGGGGGAGAGGTGACAATATTAGAAGCTTAACTCCCACTGTAAGTACTGAGGGTGAGAAATCCTATTATGGTGATTGAAAGGTGGGGCCTTGAAAAGGGGATTAGATTGTAGAATCATGCCATAGTGAATGGATGAATAACGGTCAGGGACATGGTTCTGAGGGCTTTAAAAGAAGAGCACATGAAAGGCTACGCCCTCTGCTTTCCCATTTCTGCCAAGGGAGACCACTGGGTCACTGTCATCACCACCAAGACCCTCATCAGATGTGTTCCCTGGATATTTAACTTCCCAGCCTCCAAAACTGAAAGCAACAAATTTTGTGCTCTTTTAAATCACCCAGTTCCAAGTATTTTGTTATAAGCAATGGTCTAATACGATAGGCCGAGTTCCTCTCCTGTC
>NW_007731224.1:29412-42183 GCF_000696425.1 Galeopterus variegatus | reverse complement strand
CTTGTGTCCAAAACCTTACAAATAGGGGGCCCAGAACATGAGGAGGAGAAGAATTGATCCCAATGTAAGTCAGGCATATTTGAACACTGTTGAGTATAGTTTGGGATTTGAAAAACTGAAAGAGCCGTGAGAACAAAAAATAAAAAACAAAAACAAAAACCAACAAAAAAACCTTTGAATTAATGGGTGATGCTTGAGCTGAGTTTTCAACGGTGAGCAAGAACTGTCCAGAAGGCCAAAATAAACCCTTTCTCCATGAGTAAATTTAACTGGAGATCTCAAAATCGAGCACATTCAAGGTCAGCACTAGTAATTCCTGGGCCAATCAATTCTCCAAATTGCATAGCTGTAGTTGCTCCATCATGCTCTTCCTCCACTATAACATATTCTGGACAATTTGTACTGCTGAAAGATGGAACAACATAATAAGTAACAGCACTGGCTCAATCACTAGCTACATGATCTTGGGGAAGTTGTCTAACTTTGGGGAGTTTTGGTGCCCTGTCTATCAAATGAAGGTGTTCAATAGGAGATGACCTCCAGTGCCCCTTCAGATTAACAAATTATTTGATAAATCTTTCTTATAGCAGTCTCTCTGCTCATTAAAATGGACACCCTTCATGTTATATTGATTTGGAGTGGGTACTAATCAAACAGCAGTTCTAATAAGTTGGGTACTGCAAACTGATTAGAAATGCATTCTCAGTTTTCATACCCCTCTGGGGAAGATTAATCAGATTCAGAGAAGAAATTGCTCACCCTTTAGACAAATCCCTGCATTATTGCATTGACGGTGAATTGCTCATGACTGCATCAGTTTCAAAGAGCTAGAATTTTCTCATGTGCTAGCCTGTCACATATGTACATATGTAACATATTAATATGCTTCAAAAATACTGAAATGTTTCCACAAAGAAAGAGGAAAAAAATCTAGCTCAATACATAAAACACATCAAAGAGCTAGAATTTTCTCATGTGCTAGCCTGTCACATATGTACATATGTAACATATTAACATGCTTCAAAAATACTGAAATGTTTCCACAAAGAAAGAGGAAAAAAAATCTAGCTCAATACATAAAACACATCTTCAGACACTTTTGTAAAATAGACTTTATTTTTTAGAGAAATTTTAGATAACAGCAAAATTAGGCAGAAACTACAGAGTTCCCATAGGCCCCCTGCTCCCACATGCTCACAGCATCCCCTACTACCAACATTCCCCACCAGAGTGGTACACATTTGTTCCAACTGAACTTACATTAACATGTCATTATCACCCAAAGTCCAAAGTTCATATCAGGATTCACTCTTGATGTACATTCTATGGTTTTGACAAATGTATAATGACATATATCCACCACTGTGGTATCGTACAGAGTAGTTTCACTGCCTTAAACATTCTCTGTGCTTTGCGCATTTCCCCAACCCCTGGAAATCACTGTTCTTTTTACTATTTCCATAGTTTCGCCCTCTCCAAAATGGAATCATACAGTATGTAGTCTTTCCAGCTTGCCTTCTTTCACTTAGTAGTATGCATTTAAGGTTCTTCAATACCTTTCATGGCTTGATAGCTCAATTCTCTTTAGTGCTGAGTAATATTCCATTGTCTGGATGACCAGTTTTTTGTCCATTCATCTACTGAAGGACATCTTGGTTGCTCCAAGTTTGGACAGTTATGAGAAAAGTCATAAAATCAGTGTGCAGGTTTCCATGTGGACATAAACACTTTTTAAAATGTAGTTTTATATATATGAATAAGCAAAGCAGAGATAAATATCACATCTTATATTCTTGACTCAAAAATAATTCAACTTCCATAAAGTAAACTTGTTATTTACATGCTTCTGAATAAACTCAGCAGTTATGTTAGACAGCCAGAAATAACAGCCATTCTTGGGGTTAATGAGTACAGACTGTTTTCCAGGTACTAACACAAATGCAACAGCAAACAGCAAGGAGGGCTGCCCCAAGGACAAGATCAGGTCAGTGCAAGATACAAACAGGAGTATTCCAACTATATTCTGCTATCTAGTGGACAGAGGCCAACAACGTTGCTAAATATCCTACAATGCACAGAACCACCCCTCCACCCCCCACAAGAAAGGCATACAGGCAGACTGTAGGTGCTTACTAGTTTCTTAGGAGGAATAGGAGACCGATTTCAGAATACTCAGAATATTTGATCTCACCGTATATGAGTAAGTAGGATAGAGTTCTTTAATAGAATGTCAATTCGTCTTTTGTCCTGTTAAAGAAATCCCTTGGTATGTCAGTTACCTATTGCTACATAACAAACCACCCTGAATCTTAGTAGCTTAAAGAAATAATCACTTAACTCACTATTCTGTGGATAAACAGTTTAAGCTGGACTCATCTAAGGAGTCCTTTTTTTCTCAACTGGCCTCCCTTGGAAAGCATGCAAAAGCTCTTGCAGGCTGGGCTCTGAACCTGCACGATGACATTTCTGCTGGATTATGTTGGCTAAAGCAAGTCCCAAAGCCTGCCCATGTTCAAGAGAAAGGGAAACAGACTTCATTTTTTGATTGGACAAGCAACATAGTCACTTTGCACGGGGCACAGATGAAGGGAGGAATGAAGAATTATAGCTGTTTTTCCAATCTGCTACATCTGGGTTATTAGACTAAAAGGACAACATTGTGGTTTAAATTTTGAGCTCTGGAAATCAGCCACCAAATTTCAAGTCCCTGCTTTGCCATTCACTAGCTGAATAGTACTAACCCACCTAAATCTGAATTACCTCGTTTATAAGATGGGGATAATAATAGTAATTACCTTATGGCACTATTATGAGTGGTTAGCATATTTCCTGGTACATAGAGAGCATTCAGTAAATGTTTTTTCATTGTTATTATTTTATTTATCTTTATCTGTTGCAGAGAAAATTTACCTCAGTAGAAATAACAAAATTATATTGCCAGTTTGGGCAAAAGTAGATAAACTGTTATTTCCCCTCATATAATTCAGCTTAAAGTCATTTTGGTTTGAATATATAAAAAGAGCACAGAATTATTTTTGTTAGATTTTGTTTTTATGATAATGGCTTTCTTCAACCTTTATTGACAAGAACAGAAGCAAGCATCAATATTCTCTGTGATGGTTGATTTTACATGTCAACTTGACTGGGCCATGGAATGCCCAGGTATCTGGTTAAACATTATTTCTGGGTATGTCCGTGAGGGTGTTTCCAGAAGAGATTAACACTTGAAATGGCAGACTAAGTAAAATGGATGGCCCTCCCCCGTGTGGGTGGACATCATCCAATCCTATGAGGGTCTGACCAGAACAAAAAAATAAAGGAAGACTGAATTCACTTTCCCCTTGACTGCTTGGGCTAGAACATCAATTTTCTCCTGCCTTTGATGCTCCTAGTTCTCAGGGCTTCAGACTCGGACAGGATTCTATACCATCAGCTCTCCAGTTCTTAGGCCTTTGAACTATGCCATGCCTTTCCTGAGTTTGTAGATGGCATCTCCAGTTTGCAGATGGCAGATTATAGCACTTTACAGCCTCCATAATCATGTGACCTAATATATATGTATATTACATATCTATCTATATATCTATACATACCATTCTGTTTCTCTACAGAACCCTGTCTAACACAGATTTTGGTACTGAGACTGGTTTTAAAGAAACAGAATTTCAAGAATGAGTTTTCTGAATTGGTTCTGGGGTTTCTGGATTGGCTCTCAAAAGTGATTAGATTGAAAGATTCTCATGACTCTATTTCCAGTAGTAAAGAGAGCATTGATAGCCTGTGGTGTGACCTGGCAATGTAAATACACAAAATAGCTGCATTGGAAACTCAATCAATCACTTACAAGACACAAGGAGCTCGATGACTATGTTTATGATACTTTCTAGCACTCCTGGAAAACCAACAAACATAATAAGATTGGCTTGTTGATCCTACAGTCGTTGAACAAAGTGGTGAAAGAAAAGGATGAGCTAAGGGATTCTAATTCCCAGCTTAAGTGCAGTATAAATGGCCTGAAGTCTTCTATATGTGCCCTAAGGAGACTCCAACAAACATAATAAGATTGGCTTGTTGATCCTACAGTCGTTGAACAAAGTGGTGAAAGAAAGGGATGAGCTAAGGGATTCTAATTCCCAGCTTAAGTGCAGTATAAATGGCCTGAAGTCTTCTATATGTGCCCTAAGGAGACTCATCTCCTGTAGCCATGGCGCTGAGATTGCTGAAAATCAAACACAGAATCTCATCCTGTAACTGGCTGATTACAACACAGGTTGAATTCTAAGCCTTGTAGGTTTCTACTGTTAAAGTGAGGGCATCGACTGGGAAAGTATGGTAAATTCAGATGGGGACATGTGGAAAGACCCTGATAAAGTTGGGGACATTTAGCTCTGAAATTCTGATGCATTTTCTTTGCCAGTGGAAGCTGCTCCCTTATCCCCGGTAGTGGCAGCATCCCTACCTCCAGGTGTATGGACCTCTCCAACCCCAGTGGTATAGTGCTTCCACCCCTGACTGAGGGGACTAATCCTGCATTGCCTGAGGAAACTATAATGGCATCCCCTGTGGCCTCCCATGCAAGACAATGCTGAGTCTCTGCAGGACCTAACCCTATCACCCCTTTGCTTTTAGATGTATGATAAGACTCAAGTCCCAACAGGCCCCTAAAGGGGAGGTTCAATGTGCTGCATAACCCATAAAGGGTTGTGTTACATTCCAAAATAATTATTTAAGTTTTCTAATTTATACAGACTGAAATCTAGAGAACATATATGGGAATGGATACTAAGGGTGTGAGATAATGATGGGAGCAACATAAAGTTGGATCAGGCCAAATTTATTGATATGGGCATAAACAGTTTATTTGGCTGGTTGAAACATGGACCAAAAGATGGCCCACAGTGATCAAACTGGAAATTTCAGACCTGCCTTGGTTTAGTATGGAGAAAGGGATTCAAAGGCTTAAAGAGATTAAAATGTTGGGGTGAACTTGTCACACAGAAACACACCTTTCACCACAACTGTGAGAAATAAGTTTACAAGGGGAGTCCCAATATTCTTGAAGAGCTCTATGATCGCTCTTCTCTGTAGGCCAGACCTTACAGTGGGACCTGCAGGCACTAAATTGTGAAACCTCAATGCAATGGGAGTAATTGGATCACAGAGCATTAGAGGTCAAGTGGCAGGACTCAACTGCAAAGGCAAGGTGGGTGAGGTTACTGTAATAGACAGCAGAGTCAAAGTAGCAATCAAAATAGTTTGACTCATGAGGACCTATGGCATTGGCTAGTTGATCATAATGTTTCTAGAAGGAAAATAGGAAGCCTACTAAATTCTTACTTATGTATAAACTGAAAAGTTTTGGTCAAGTGAACAAAAGTCTAACCTGAATCATAAAAACAGAGGGTCATATTCCCTTAATAAATTCCCAGACTTGAGCCAGTTTACAGAGAACCTCTTCAATGAAGGGGAAATTGTATCCCCTTGAGGAAGAATGCTACCAAAAATGCATACTGTTAATCTTTCTCTCAGCCTTCCCCAAAGATATCTATAACCTTTCACCAGCGTTAACTGTGTACTGGAGAATAAGAAATAATCAGATCTTTTGGGGATTTCTGGACACAGGCTCTGAACTGACACTAATTCCAGGAGACCTGAACATCACTGTAGTCTATGAACCAGAATGAAGGCTTATAATCATTCTGAAGTCAGATGAGCAATAAAGTTTTAGCTCAGTTTCATCTCACAGTAGTCCTAGTGGGTCTCTGAACCAATACTGCGGTTATTTTCCCAGTTCCAGAGTGCATAACTGGAAAAGATAAGCTCAGAAGCTGGCAGAATCCCCACATTAGTTCCCTGACCTGTAGAGTGAGGGCTATTATGGCGAAAAGGCTAAGTGGAAGCCACTAGAACCGCCTCTATCTAGGAAAATAATAAGCCAATAGCAATACCTCATTCCTGGAGGGACTGAAGAGATCAGTGCCACCACCAAGGACTTCAAGGATGTAAGGGTGGTGATTCTCACCACATCCCCATTTAACTCGCCTATGTGGCCTGGGCAGAAGACAGATGGATCTTTGAGAATGACAATGGATTATCGTAAGCTAAACCAGGTGGTGAGTCCAATTGCACCTGTTGTGCCAGATGTGGTTTCATTGCTTGAGGAAATTAACACATCTTCTAGTACCTGGTACTGATCTGGCAAATGCCTTTTTCTCTATCACTGTTAAAAAACCCACCCAAAGTAGTTTGCTTTTAGCTGGAAAGAGCAGCAATGCAAGGATCTTTATCACCTTTTTATCCCACAAGATATTGTACTGGACCCTTACTTACATTAATAATGTTAAGCTGATTCCATCTAGTAAGCAAGAAGTAGCAACTACTCAAGACTAATTGCATTCCAAGTGTGGGAAATAAAACTGACAAAAATTCAGGGGCCTTCTACTTCAGTGACATTTCTAAGAGTCCAGTGGTGTGGGGCATGAGAGCATATCGCTTCAAAGATGAGGAATAAGTTGTTGCATCTGGAGTGAGGCAGAGAGGCTGGATCAAGATGGGGAAATAGATGGTCTCCAGCGTCATTCTCTCCCACAATCAACCAATTTACAACTATTAAAAAAAACAATGAATGCCAAGCTGGGGCTGCTAGAGCTCAGGGGAAGAGAAGGAGAGAGCTACAGAATTTATGAAGGTGGGAGAAGCTGTGATGAGAGAAAGAAAGGTCCACTCCGACTGTTTCGAGCCCCGGCCATTTCAAGGCTGGCTCTGGTGAGCACATGGAGTAAGAACTGGTAAAAGCCGCAGCTGTGCCCTTTATGTGACGTTGCTAGAAGACTGCAAGGGAGAGGAGGGCCTTGGTGGCCCCCAGGCCAGAAAGACAACTGATAGGGTTCCCATGGACCCACTAAAAGCTAAGGGCCACAGACAACTGAAAAAAGAAGACACTCAGAGGCCAGTGAGTCATTGCAAGGCTCAGTGCATGGCCCACCCTATGAGAAGTGTTTGGAGTTTGGGGGGTGGGAGAGACAGGCCCACTGGGGGACACTGAGGCACAGCATGCACAGCTGATCTGCCCTCCAATCAGTACAGGACCACTCAGTGGGGACTGGTCAGGAATATAGAACTGGAGGGGGTACAGTTTGCTGAAAAGACTCAGGCCCAGATCAGAGTTTCCATACAACCCAGGTGTACTGGACCTCAAAAGACCTGTAAGTAAAAATGTCAACAATTAAACCTGAGGGGCACAAAAAGCCTTCCCCAGAGAATCAGCAGCAAAACAGCAATTTAGTTCAACCACAGGGCTCAAGTGTTGGTCCCCACAGGAAGTTCTCCATTTTAGAAGTAAGCAAAGGATAACAAATTAGTTCCAGTGCATAGTTTAAGTGGTGGGGGTAGCTAATAATCCAACACAGAAGTGAAAGAAAACACAAAACACCCACAGATCAGAGACAAAGTTCTGATATTTACCAGTAAATGTCTAATACCATCAAAGAACACCTATAAAACCTGAAAGAGCTGGCAGCCCCCCAGGCTCCCAAGCCGGGGTAAGGGGAGGCCAATGGCCTCAGCCATGCCTCCAGACGTCCACCCACAGCCTGACAACAATCACACTGCCACTGGAAGCCGGGGAGGAGAGGGGCAAGGGCCTCAGCCACACCACCTGACATCCGCATCCAGCCCAGAGGTCCCCCAGGCTCCCAAGCTGGAGTCGGGGGAGTCTGAGCCTTAGCCACACACCCCCGCCCCCCACCCCCACCCTTTGAAAACAGGCCAGTGAAGGAGCTGGCTGTGGGCCAGTCCCACCCCCAACCTCCACCTCTGTTTCCCTACCCCCCTCACACATGCCCCTCCCACTGCTCTGCAACAACATCTTTGAATGTAAAATAATAATAATAATAAATAAATAAGTTTTTAAAAATAAATTTAAAAAAGAATTAGTGACACAGAGACAGTACATATAGCAGTATATGGGTGAATTATAATACTAATGTTATTAGTAACTTAATTATAAATAAATAATTATTATGATTCATTGTTATTAAAAAAAAGAAAAGTTGTTGCATCTGGCCCCTCCTACAACCCAAAAAAGGCACAATGTAGGTTTCTTAGAATTTTCAAATAACATAATCCTCATTTGGGTGTACACCAAGTGACCCAAAAAGCTGCTAGGCTTTTGGGAGACCCCAATAGGTGAATCACAGTGAAGGCCCTCAGGATTTTGGAGCAAAGTCCTGTCATCTTCTGCAGATAACTCCTCTCCTTTTGAAGAACTGCCTTGGCCTGCTGCTCTGCCTTAATAGAGACTGAATGCTTAACTATGAGCTACCAAGTTACCATGTGACCTGAGCTGTCCATCATAAACTGGCTGTTATCTGACCTATCAAAACACAAAGTCAGGCATGCAAAGCAGTACTCCATCATCACACGGAAGTGGTATACATATGACAGGGCATGCAGGCCCTGAAGACACAAGTAAGTTACAGGAAAAGGTGGCCCAAATGCCCACAATAGCCACTCCTTCGACAATGACTTCTCTCTCTCTCAGCCTGCACCTATGGCCTTATGGGGAGTTCCCTCCAATCAGTTGATAGAGGAAGAGAAGACTTAGACATAGTTTACTGCATGATATGCAGACACCACCTGAAAGAGGACAGCTACAGCTCCTTTCTAGAATATTCCTGAAGTGAATGGTAAGGGAAATCCTCCCAGTGCACCTTCAAGCAGTGCACCTGATTGTTCACTTTGCTTGGAAGGTGAGATAGTCAGATGTGCAATTATATTCCTACTCAAGGGCTATGGCCAATGGTTTGGCTAGACGGTCAGGGACTTGAAAGGAACATGATTAGAAAACTGGTCACAGAGAAATTTTGGGAAATTTGCTAGTTTAAAGTAAAACTCTTTTTAAAATTTTTCATTTTCCACCTATCTTTAATTTTCCATTTTCTTTAACCTATTATTCACCATAGTACATGCAAACACACTGAAGTTTTCAAGTAGCAGCTACTAAACCATGTAAATTAAATTAAGAAGTAAAAAGGATCATTTACTCTCCCCAAACACATACCTACTTGTCATATTCCCTGCAACAGAACCATGATACCTTTGAGCATGCTTTATTTACATATCACAATTAGATATTCTGTCTCTAAGCTCGATTCAAATAGAATCTTGTTGTGGAGATATATTACTTACAGACGTTTCATTTTGTAACACAACAAATTTAAGTCCTACTTATTTTCCCATTCAAAATTGGATGTAATGGGCCGACCCTGTGGCTCACTCGGCTGAGTGCGGTGCTGGGAGTGCAGCGGCGCAGGGAGCGCCAAGGCCACGGGTTCGGATCCTATATAGGGATGGCCGGTGCACTCACTGGCTGAGCGTGGTGAGGGCAACACCAAGCCGAGGGTTACGATCCCCTTACCAGTCACAAAAACAAAACAAACAAAAAAAGCCAAAACAAAATTGGAGGTAATAACTCAGTATGTCGGTCCCTAAAGTAACTTGCCAACTCTCGTTACAAAATCTTAATATTCGAACAAGACCAATTTATATTAATTAAAGAAATAAGGGTTTAAAAATATTACTGTGAGCATTTTAATACTCTTGGAAAAAGAGGAAACTGATTGAAAGGGATATTTTTTCTAGTGTTGGAGAAATATTGAGAGTCTTCCAGTCCAAAATTGTTCGTTTATTTCATCCTCTTTGGGATGTGTTTTTAAGAGGGTAGCTGTAAAATCACAGTAATAAAATCCAGTGGAGTTGAAACTGACAGCTTAGTTGTACATATATAGAAATTAGTTTTATTCAATATGAACATGATTTCTACTCATTCAAATGAACTTCCCTTATTTAGCACAGGAAGATTTGTCACTTAATAAAAAGTGCTTCTAAGCATCTATTATGCACACTTTGGTGGTGATGTAAAGAAAAAATACCTGATATTCCTGACTTAAGGATGGTGCAGTATGCTTGGGAATATGGAGCAAGCACACTTTTATGATGTAAGAATATATACAAAGAACATAAACTGAAAGGTCATTAAAATAATGCAATCTAGGCAACTGCTAAGAGCCGTAGAGTAAAACAGCAATCAAAATAGTTGGAAGTCTGATAATCAAGAATTGGTTTTTAAAAATGGTGAGTTTTGAAAAAGCAAAACAGATTATTTGTGAGAAAAACAAGTTAGAGGTTTTGACAAAAATAGAACAGAATAAACATGAGTATAACACTGCTTTATATAATTGTCTAGTGCTGAATTTTCTTTGGCTAACAGGAAACAAAACCCTGAAACAAACAAAAAAAACACATTGAGATTTTCTACAGAACTCTATTTTATGGCAGAGGCATCAAAGCACAGGGGTTAAGAGCTTGCAATCTGGACTCAGACTGCCTGAGTTCAAACCTGATTTTGCCACTAATTAGCTGTGTGACCTTGAGTAACTGACTTTGTGTCCTAGTTTTTCATTTGAAGAGATAATATTCATATTCATATTACAGAGATAATAGTACCACCTGCCTATGCTAGACTGTGCTGTGTGGACTTAGTTAAGGTGGGAATTACATTTCCCAGAATCCCCTTCCCTGTACAGTTCTGGGTTATACTGGTCTAAAGAGGGCTTCTAATCTGAGTGTCTTATACTTCTTATCCTTGGGGATAGTGAAATTCTATTTCAAATAATGTTTGTTAACTATTCATATCTGCACTATAGCAACCTTTTTTGTTTTGAGTTTAAAAAATGATATATTGAGCTGAGATAGGTGGCATCAGATTACAAAGCCCAAGAAGAGGTATAACAACTCGTTTTCATTTCAATTGTTCCCAGCCAGGTAAGCAACTGGGAGATAGATGAAATGATGATGAAATGCTAAAATTGCTATTGTCACAGCTATATCACTGAATACAATAAAAATGACATAGATAGAGTATTTTATAATTTTTATCTTTATTCATCTAATCCTGACAAGAACACAATGAAGTATGCTGGGACAATTATGGGATTACTATATCCATGTCAGAGATGGGGAAATTGACTCGAGGTTATTTAGTAGACTCAATATCTAAGAGGTGGTTGCTTCCACTTAAACTTCACATAATTTGAGTGGCCTTTGGGACACCAAAATCATTATGGCAGATGCAAATCAAGACAATAGGAAAAAAGTAAAAGATTTGGTATTACAATTTCAATGAAACTATTTAGGGGTAGGGGTTAAACTGAAATTTTAGGGAAAACAAGGAAAGAAATTTACAGGTGAAAGGAATATTTCTAGAGAACAATAAGAACCAATGAAGCAGTGATTTGTCAGCAGGAAAAGAATAGCAAATATTTATGTTTACACTCTCAGATGTCTGTATTACTTCAAGGGTGGGCCCTAACCACATAGCCTGATGAATGAATCCTAAGTGACTCATGAGAGGTAGGGTGGGTGGCACTTAAACAGATGCTATTATTCGAAGGCCACTGAACATATTCCCAAGAAGGGAATAGGAAAACTTTTCAAAGATAGAGTTAAAGAAGCATCTGGGACCAATGAAATTTGCAGATAGTCATTTAGAAATCAACACACACCAGAGGGAAAAGAGGCTAATTATTTGCACATCTAATAAGTAATTACAGTCAGAAAGGGCTATAATCATGACCCTTTCATCTCCCACTCCTTGCTCACTGCAGAATACACTGTGCAGCATCCTTCTTCTTCCTCGGGCAAATGCGGCTGCAGCAGAAGCTCTCAATCTTGCTGCACATAGGAATCATCTGGAAACATGCTCTTAAAAATTATGATGCCCAAGCTGCACTCTTCACCAATTAAATCTGAATCTCTGAGTAGTGGGACTGATGTGTCAGTAGTTTTTGAAAGTTCCCCAGGTGACCCCAATGTGCAGCCAAATTGAAGAATGGAATACCACAGAAATGCAGTTACTGACAGTGCGGATGGCAACTCAGCCACAAGGCCCTGTGTTTCCCTTAGTGAAGAGAACTCGTGGGACAGGTTTTATTTGGAAATAGGATCTTTACAGAGGTAACTCTTTTTTTTTTTTTCTTTCCAAATGCTATTTTTTAGATGTGAGACATTAAATTTGGACCACTCTCAAAGAGAATGGAATTAAGCTCCACCTCCTGGAGGGGGCTATATCTACATATATCGCTTGGAATTGTTCTGAGTAGTAGATTTGTCTGTTCTCCCCTATTTATTTATATATTCAATTATTTATTTATATAAGTAGGAACTCATGGATATTTATTTTACACTTTGGGTTGTAATCCAATACTGTTTTATTTATTTTATTGCTTAATGGGGAACTTGTTCAGGTTGGTTCCTGTGCCCCAGTGATGCGCGCCTTATTCTTTTTTTTTTTTTCTGAGTAGTCCCTTTCTTTTGACACTAGAAGATGTTCCAGGAAGGCTCATCTTGTATTTCCATCTGTATTTTCCCTGCCCCAGCCCTATAATCAGAATCAGCCATTTCGCCAAAAATCTTAAAGAGTGGTAATTTAGAAACCAAGATCTGTGCAAAATTGGGTCTGCTTTTTACTACTGGTGTGTCATTGCTTCTAGAACCTCTCAGTAACAGAACTAGGAAACAGATGTGCATATACCAACCAATATATCTATATTTCCATACCTATCTGTATGTATGTAAGTATATATATTAATGGGTTCATACTGCTGGCTCTGACTCTAATTCAATACCACAGGATTCACTCTAGACTCTCCCCTTTGTTTTTGATAGATAATAGTGATAAACCTGCCTCCCATTACCTAAAATTTACATATG
>NW_007731224.1:27377-28697 GCF_000696425.1 Galeopterus variegatus | reverse complement strand
ATTTTTATTTCTAGCTTTATAGTTTCCAGTCAAAACAACGTTTTCTAAAGTTATTTAGGTCACCTAACTTTCCCCCCACTACTTTCAGTGAGCTTATGTCACACATTTTTTAAAAAGTTAGATTTATTCCATCCTGGCTAATCTTTTCAAAAACTTATTTGTACACACTAAAGTTCACACTTGTGATATTCATTTCTATGGACTTTGATAAATGAAGAGAGCCATATATGCACCACCTAAGTAGCATACAAAACAGTTCCATCACCCTAAGAATTCTCTTGTGCAGCACCTTTTAGTCAACCCCTGTTCTCTCCCCCAAACCCTGGCAATGACTGACCTGCTCTCCATCCCAGAATGTCATTCTAGGATGTCAAGTGGAATCATTCGATATGTAGCTTCTTCAGTCTAGCTTCTTTCACTTAAAATCTATTTGTCATCCATGGTGTTGCTAATATCAATAGCTCCTTCCTCTTTACTGCTGAGTAGTCGTCTGTTGTGTGGCTATATGACATCAGCTTATCCATTCACCAGATAAAGGGCATTCAGGTTGTTTCCAGTTTTTAGTAATTATAAATAGAGCTGTTATAAACACCCTTGTATAGGTTTTTGTGTGAATATTGGTTTTAATTTCATTTCTTTTTAATTACCTAAGAGAGAGGTGGCTGGGTCATATGGAAAGCATATGATCAATTTTGTAAGAAATTTTCTTTTTTCTTTCCTGCTATTGTAACAGATGTGTAGCAGTAAACATACATTTTTTAAAAGTCCTCTAATTTTAAGGATTTCATCTTTCAACAAGACCAACATGTAATGGCTGTGTGTCAACTACTGGAAATAGGCCCCCCAACTCTTAAAATAAAATATTGTGCCTCAAAATGGCCTGTCATTGGTAATTTAATCATTTAATGGATAGTAAATATGTGTGATAATTATGGTCTGCTTTTTCTGGTAGGAATTCCACTAAAAAAGATTTTCTACTATTTTCCTAAAATGTATTATATTTTACTATTTCCTTTTTTTTTAAATTTGATACTAGTGTAATTTGATACTGCTCCTGGTTAAAAAGGCAACAAATAAATTGTAGTGATATATTAAAGAAAATATACTATTGTTGAAGTTGCTGTTAACTTAATTACATGTTGGGTTCAGTTTACTTCCTATGTAAAGTCCAAACTTCTCTGGATGATTTGTTCAAATGTTTGAACAAGAGATATGCAAAGGCACTTTGTAATCATCTCCCGCCTGCTGATGCAGTCATCTGTACATTCCTCAGCTACTCATAAGCTCCTTCAAAGCCAGGACTAAATATTACTCACCTTT
>NW_007731224.1:26074-26897 GCF_000696425.1 Galeopterus variegatus | reverse complement strand
GTCTGTGCTGTTTCTACTAGTTTCTCTGTCATACATTTGCAAGACCAATCAGAGTTAAAAGTACAGACTGTAGCAATGCAAAGATTTGGGTAGTCAGCTCCCTATGTAAGAGGACAGAAACCTTACGGAAGCCGTGATTCAGAAAGGAAACTACTCTCCAAGTGAAGTGGAGAAATGGAAGAGGGGTGGGAATAGTCTCAGGTCCTCCAGATCCCCTGTGTAGGGAACAATATGGTTCTAAAGGGACTCAGGTAAATTGTTTTGAAACCACTCACAGTAAGAAAATCTAAAAAAAAAAAGCTGTTTTGTTTCAGGGTTGAGTTGGCGAGTTGGCACATCTACTGGGTGATAACCTCGATCCTGTGAAGAAATATCATAGCTATATTTACCCTTCCTAGGAAACTACTCCCCTATATGCCCTTGTCTTTCAAATATTATCATCTATAATATACCCAGCTGGTTTAGGGTAATAGTTAGATTATAAAAATATTTCATACAATCTCATTCTGCAGCTTTTTTGGTTAAAGAATAGGAAATTCTCATCTGTTACCAATTTTTAATAGTAATAAATCAATAACATCATTGTTGCATATCATAAGCTACATTTCACATATTTGGTACTACCTTACTACTTTATTTCACTCTTCGTTGTGAACTGTCAACAAACTCTTAAGCTGTAGTAATATTTCTTTATATCTCTACCTCTGTAACCTTGCTTATGCTCTGATCCACCTGGGAAAATCCCTCCTCTCTTCACCAACACTAGATCAATTTCTATCTTCTCTAGCTGCCTACTTGACATCCTTACTTACATGAGTTAGAG
>NW_007731224.1:23515-25545 GCF_000696425.1 Galeopterus variegatus | reverse complement strand
ACTGTCAACAAACTCTTAAGCTGTAGTAATATTTCTTTATATCTCTACCTCTGTAACCTTGTTTATGCTCTGATCCACCTGGGAAAATCCCTCCTCTCTTCACCAACCTAGATCAATTTCTATCTTCTCTAGCTGCCTACTTGACATCCTTACTTACATGAGTTAGAGGCATCTCAAATTCAATATTTTCAAAACTGAGCTCATGAATCCTTTCCCCCCAATCTAATCTTCTTCCACTGCTGTCCTCCACTAGAGTGAATAGGACCATCCCCTGGTCCTTTACACAAAGCAAACACATATGTGGGGTGAGGACTTCCTGTGCACAGGAATCCCTCTGTGTGATAGGGGGAAAGTGACCCTCAGTTTTCACCAGAGCTGGGCATCCATTGATATTCCAAAGTCCTGAGATCTCACTTGGCAACAGAGCACCCTGAGTGTCCACCATGAGCAATGCACATGGGATAATACTCATTGCTCCGGTTCTTTTCAACATCCTGCAGCTTTGGTGCATGTATGTCATCCTTAGGGCAAAGAACTATGCACTGAGGCTAGGAGTCCTTTGGGGTACCATTTAGCAATCTCAGCTGCTGTCTCCCTACTTCTCTGGACACTGCAAAGGAATAGTGTGAAAGTGCCACTACCCTCAGTGTTTTTATTGCTACTTCTGGATTACAGATTTGCACTGATGATGCAAATTTCACTTTTAAAAAAAATATTTTCTATATTTAAATTTTTTTCTTCCATAAACGTATTGCTTTAGCCATCAAAAACAAATAAATAGTGTTCAAAAAAGCATTAAAATGAAAGAAAACAACCAGGGATCTAAAAATATGTATGCTGAGTGTTTTCTTTTTTTAATTCTGAGTTTTTTGTAGATCTCAAAAGAACACACAAATACATTTCTACTTCATAGGAAATCAATCTATGGTAAAAAAAAAAAAATTCATTATGGCACATGAAAGACTAAAGGGACACAGACTTGAAATCTTAAAATAGAGCACATGTTTTTATCTGTTACATCTCAATATTCGTTACTCAAAATGTATATATTTTTTAATTTAAACATAACCGATTGTACATATCTGTGGGGTACAGCATTGTATATCAACACCTGTGTTCAATATGTGATGCTCAGATCAGGATAATTAGTATATTCAACATTACACAATGTCATTATTTTTTAAAAAATATTTCATAGAAGGAACACAATTCCCTCTCATGACTCAAGTCAAGGAGTGCATGTCTTGGTAATAGAACAAGGGCATCATTTTCATGAAGAAGGTTCATTATTCCTTTATACTGCCATGTGCATAATACCATCTACGTGAATTCCTAGCTACGTATGCCCCAAATTTCACTGGATATAAACCCTGGCAGAATCAGATATAAAATAAAATGTTAAATTATTTTTTCATAAATAAAATCTCTTCAACTTTTTTAAACCTTTAATTACAAAAAGTGTCAAATACATACAAGAATAGAGGGATAATAAAATGAACCCTCATGATTCATACTTATCAACTCCTCACACATCTTCGAAAATTATTAACTCATGGCCAATCTTGTTTTATCTACACCTCCACTCACTTTCCCAAACTCCAACTATTTTGAAGCAAATTTCAGACTTCATATCATTTAAGTTTCTACATTGTTTTCAAAAGATAACCCCACAAGAGATTAATGACAAACATAAGCAAAACGTTACCTTTAATTTAGTAACACTGATTTTCCATTCTTTTACAAAAAGTAGAGTCACAGGTACAGAGTTGGCAGTCTCTTACAGAGAATATTTTTGGGGGCTCCAAAATATCAAATGATTACGAAGTAGACCCTATAGCCCTATCTAGTACTAGTGCGAGTTACCTAGAGGCATTTCTTAGGATTAAGGCATTATCTCAAAATGCCCCATAACAAAATAAAAATAGGTTGCCCCACAGGGCAAGTGTTATGAGGTATTAGCCTATTAATCAGTCAATTTTTTGAGCTATACAGATGATAAGCACCCTCAACGAGATAGAGCAAAAATGAGA
>NW_007731224.1:5159-23026 GCF_000696425.1 Galeopterus variegatus | reverse complement strand
CCATAACAAAATAAAAATAGGTTGCCCCACAGGGCAAGTGTTATGAGGTATTAGCCTATTAATCAGTCAATTTTTTGAGCTATACAGATGATAAGCACCCTCAACGAGATAGAGCAAAAATGAGAAATAACTATCATGAGACAGAAGAGAGGGACATTCTGGAGTTTCTGAAGAGGAAGAAAACAAAAGAGGCAGGGGCACCTGGTGGGAAGGTCAGGGGTACCGAAAATCACCTTTGCTGATTTCACAATTTCATCCATGTTCCTCTTGATCCTTGTTGGTCACCAATGAAGAGAACTGTCATAAGTGAGTCATTCTCAAGTGGAGCTACTAAATCTGGACTTTTAAGAGACAATTCACTGAAATTTCTAGTGAATCATTCACGTAAGGCCAAACTATACTGGAGAGTCTTATGTGTAATTCTTCTTGTGCAATCAATACATACTGACTTACAGAAGAATTTGTTTTCTGGAACAGAAATTATAAATGATTTTATAACTATTACCACTAGCAAATTAACCATTTGTTTTTTAATAGGTAAACTTTTCTGCAGAACTATTTATTCTGCCATATTGTTATGACTAAACATTTCTACAGAACAGAAACATAAATATATGGTAGATACAAAGGTTATGAGCACACACAACTGGAGCCAGACTGCCTGGGTTTGAAGCCTTGCCCTGATGCTAACTTGCTGTGTGACCTTGGAAAAATTGCTTTTAACATCTCTGTGTCTTGGTTTCCTCATGTATAAAATTAAGATACCTCCAGTACTGCCCCTAGTACCAGCACAAAACAGAACACAAATAATATTTGTTAATAAATAAATATATAAAACCTTAGTTATCTCATTACTGTGAATATTTTAAACATGCATATGTATTACTTATGACATTAAAGAATAAAAGTGTTAAACAATCCTGCTGAAAGTAAAATTGTAATTAAGTAAAAATCACGAAGGAAGAAATTACAAATTCTGTGATTTCTACTTGTACTCATGAGGGATAAATTTAAAATCCAAGAGCAAATGAAGATAACCCATAACCAAAAGGCAGTGATGCCCCAAAGATCTGTCTTCCCAGTTAATATCTGACAGCATATATCATCAAATATGAAATATCAGTTTTACTGAGGTTCAAATTATACTTCTTTTTTGAAGATGAACTCAATTATGATAAGCCAGGTCCTTATTTTAAAAATAACTGAAAAATGGGGATGATCAGCTTTTCACGAGCTTCCAAATATATTAATCATTCACCAAATTACTCAAGAGTGATTAAAAAAATGTCANTCAAATACAGAGATGTTTCATTTACCCAGCACCAACCATATATGATTGTTTCACAGACTCGACTTTCCAAATAACCTAAACCTTTCTTTCCATATAGTGTTGAAACATTTTCATGGGCATTTTCCCAAAATGTATTCAATTCTTCCTTGCTTTCTTACACATAGCAGGCATTTCTTGATTAAATTTTATGTTAGATAATCTAACTTTTAAATGATCTGGGGTCATCATTACCAAAATTATTACTCTGTGTTATAAAACAGGAACACCTTCAGGAATTTTTTAGGTTTGGAAAGCTGTCTGTGTTACTAACGGCTTTGAACTACAGTGAATCTTCATTTCTTGGAAGGCAGCTATGCTCACCAGTATACGACCAACGCCGCCCAAATCTTCATTTCTTATTAGAAGGACGAGGGTAGAGAAGGAGTTGAGACTGAACTTCCACTTCAGAACCACCGGGTTCTTATTTTACAGGCCCCTAAATAATCACTTGCATCCCCCTTGGGTTGTATAGGGGCTTTAGAAGCTAATTCTCAGACACATGCACTTACATCCTAACCCAGGAAGAAACTCTCCAGAAGTGGGAGGGAACAGAAGGATCTTGCTGGGCAAGGAGGACATCAAAGAATTTGACACCACCAGCTTCCAAGCCTAGCTCATTGGCCTCAGCCATCAAAGTATGAACCTCGAGGTGCAAGAAAGTAAAAAGGTAGAATTTCTTAAGTGCTGTGCTATTGAAGCTCAACATGAAGAACTTAAAGTACTGTGAAACTTTGGAGTAATCGATGGCATAACAGCAGTAGTAGGCCAAGGGCAAGTGCTGCAGGTCTTTGAAGGACAGACCCAAATGCACAGGGATGGGGTGGGGACATCAGTGTTTCAATTCTTGGTACAGGGTTAGCCAAGTATTTTATTTACATCTCGGCTTTAAGTAATTTTTCTTGTGACTCGGGAAGTAAGGATTATATTTATTTTCATCTACTCTGAAAGTGAAACTCCTAGCTTTTATTTTTAAGGAACTCACTATATTTGCCACTAGCACCTCTTCCTCCCCCTTGCAGGTTGTTGCTTCTAATTTGTTATGGCCTGGGAAGACACAATCTAAGCTTTCTAACATGGGATTTACAATAAAAGTAATATTTGCCTAACGGGTTTGCCCATGAAAAGCACATGGGCTTCAGGCAATAGACATTGCTACATCTATTTTAGGATGTAAGAGAATTTTAAACTTGATTCCTAGTCCTTAATGTGTTCTAGGATGTTGTATTAGTCTGTTTGGGTTGCTAATAACAAAATTCTTGGAACTGAGTGATTTATAAAGAAAATGAAATTTATTGCTTACCGTTTCTGAGGCTGGGAGGTCCAAAGTCCATCTGGTGGTGGTGACAGTGAACCAGACGTCTCACATTGCAAGATGGTGGAAGCAGAGAGAGCAGAGAGAGCAAGAGAGAGAGACAGACTTTGCTCTTCTTTTAAAGCCCTCAGAACCACGCCCCTGACCATCATTTTTAATCCATTCACTACTGCAGGGTCCTACAATCTAATCACCTCTTCAAGTCTCCAGCTTTCAATTACCATAACAGGATTTCCCACCCTCTGAACAGTCACAGTGGGGGCTAAGTTTCTCATACATAAAATTTGGAAGACAATTCAAGCCTCAGTGAGTTTTGGGGGAACATAATTCAATCCACTACAGATGGCTAAGGTTGCAAAATAAATTACCTTGAGATAAATAAGTTGCTATCATAAATGGATGCAGAGCCCCTGAAGTCACTAGCTTAGCACTGATCTGATGCACAGTAGTCAAGAATTGGATCATAATGAACGCCTTCTGAGAAGTCTCATAACTTGGAAAATTGAGTACAGTTGGATGACTGGTCTATAACACATGTCCTCCGATGATTTACTTGAAATTAAATTCTATGAGAGAAGCAAACCTACCTAAAATGCCTTCTTTTTTTATTCTTAAAATTTTCCATGTGGAAAAAGAAAGAGTTGTTTTGAGCTCTGCCTATGACCCTTCAGGTTTTCCATTACCAGCTAAGTATTCCAATGCCTTCATAGTGTAACTTTTATAAAGAGGTATAAGTAAAATAAAAACAGAAATAAAAACTAGATTAATAATCTCAGAGAAATACACAATAATCTCAAAAGAATGACTTCCTTTTTTAGACCCACGAGAACAGTAGTATGGGGCTCCTCCTAGTGCAGATCAGAAATTGTAATTATGTCTAGATGGAGAGAGAGAGTTGCTATGATATTCTCAGCAGCTTTGGGGTATTTGGTGTTGGTTATTTTAATCGCAATCTTCTACTAACAAACAACTAGAAAGAATGAGGGGTCTGTGTGCATCCCCAGCTATTTGCCATCTACTCTTAACATTATATTTGAAATCATGCTTCAAGGATAGGTAAGCCTCAAATTTGGTAGTTCTATATGTCTTTATTCTTATTTATATCTTTGAGGCATGGCGCTAATGCCCATTCCCACCTTTTCAAAGCTCTTTTTTCATACCGAGCTTCCATACCAATTTCTTAACTTGGACCAGTAGCCCTTTACTAACTTCTGTCCTTTCTATTTCCAGCTTTATATTTCAGGTGTTTATTCCTCATTGCTGGGTTATTGAAGCAGTTTCATAACTATTCTTCATTTTGTCTCTTTCCCACCTCCAATCATCCAATTTGCCAATTTCATATTAATCTTCTTTAAAAAGCTTTTTCAAATTTGCTCAAAAACTGTCAGCCTATCCACATGATAAAACTATCTCCTTAACTCTTTCTAAGTTCCTCTCTCCAACCTTATCTTCTTGTTTCTCTGTCTGCCATTCCTTTCACCCTAGCTAAAACTGCAGATTGTCTGTCTCAGTGACATCTTGCCCTTCTCAGTGACTTCCCCTACACTCCTACATCATCTTACCCACCCTTCCTTCAAGGCCCAAGACAATTCCCATCTTCTCCTTAACGTGGAAGTTGGGAAAGAGGCAGGAGAATAAAAATAAAGATGAGAGAGATTCTGTCCCATTCCATTATTGCTTCTGCAGAATTGATAGTATTAACATAACAGGCAATGTTTTTTGAGCCTTCTTTAATTGTTTAGGTTTTATTTTTCTTCAAGACAGTGCTTATTATTTTTTGCAAGAGACACAGTATCTACCAGAAATGCAATGCTTTTTGTGAGATGGCTAGCTCAGGGATGGAAGATAACCTCTATAGAAAAACTGGATTATACAAATTATGAAGAATCGCTTCTCTGCCCCTTTGAAACTAGCCTTCTAGTCCAACTTCACAGTATTGGAGGGACACGAAGAGTTAGAGAGACTCATGGACTAATTAATATCCCTTTACAGGCTGGAAGCCTTCTGCACCAACCAAAGATCTTGTTGCAGGGAATGTAATCCAACTAGCTTGAGTAGACAGAATTTTATTACAGGATAGTAAGCAGTTATAGAAGCTCCCAACCACACCACAAGAATGTTCAAGAGGAAATCTTGCTGCTGCTTCTGCTGCCACCCTGTGCTGAACAGCAGCAGCACAGAAGCACCACACGCCCTTGCTGCCATGCCTGCACCTCCATTCCATGCACTCCAAGTCTGATGACTAAATCTGTTTGGCAGAACCTAAAGCACAGGTAGGGGGTCTAGCGACAAAGGAGTCCTGAAAAGGTGCCTTGTGAGTTTCCAGTTTCTAGAATACAGGAAGATATTGTAGAGTGGGAGGAGAATGGGCATCAAGTGGGCCAAACTGCAGTATTTGTCCCAAGGTCCTCAACACACAGTGAACAATTCTGCTTCTCTTGTGGATAAAAAACTGCATAATGAGAGGCCATTTAGAGACCTAATTATGTGTGTAGACCCTAGAGCAAGACTGCCAAGGTTCAGGTCACATCTCGGATACTCACTACCTATGTGACCTTGGGCAGTTACTTATTCTGTGCATTTATTTTGCCTATGAAGAGGGATTAGTTGCAATTCTCTCCTCCCCAGGCTGGTGTGAGTATTAAAGTGCATTAAAATGTAAAGTGCTTGGAACACTGCTTGTCACATACTGAAAACTCAACAAATGTTAGTTACAATTATGTAATATGGCATTATATAATATAAACTATATTATAGGAAATTGTGGGGTTTTAACAACTTATGCAAGCTGTACTAAGATTTGTGTGTACCTTTACCAGAAGACAGTTTATACGAATTGCAACAAATGGAACACATGATATTTGCAGAGCACCAATGAGAATTTTTTCTCTGAGTTTTTTCCAGGTTGCTTTTGTAATGTGGCTGTTACAGAATGGAAAGGAACTTGTCATTAATCTGCCTCAGGTTAGGTAATTGTCACAGTCTGTAACTGCTGTCCCAGGGAAAGTAGTGAAAGCTTTCCGGAGTTGTGCAATCCTGCCCCAGGGTGTTTACTTTTTGAGTTTTGAACAAAACCCTCTATTTCCATCTCTGAAAGACTGGAACTAGTGTGGAAAATANGAGCTGTTATTATGCCAACTCTGTCATTCTATAGCTTTATGGGTGATTTTTTTCTTTTTTTTAATCTTAAATGCTACATGATAAAAGAATTCTGTGGAGGGACAGCACTGACTTGGCTTGTGTGATTTATGGGTTCAGACCGTTTAGGTAAAGAGTATAAGGTAAAGGAAGATGATTCCTACATGGTATTAAAAATCCAGTTATATCTTGCTGGCTCCCGAGGTCCTCGCTGGAGGGAGAGGGTCAGAGCTCGGGTGCAGCCAATCGCGGGCAACACTGCTACTTACCAGAGCAGAATGGGCTGTAGTTCAGTGAAATAGGAAAGCTGCAAAACACCGTGGAGTGCTCCCGTGTGAATAAAAAGAGGGGGAAAAAAGTTTCTCATGTCGCCGCTGCACGACGTCGGGCCGGCGCCGGGGTGGGGTCTGCGCTCTGCCGAGCTGCCGCGCGCTGGACTTTATTGTGCCGCAACAAGCCCCTGTTCCCATTGTTTGTGTTTGTGTTTGTGTTTTTTTTTTCTTCCAAAATATGGCAAAGGTTCAGGTGAACAATGTAGTGGTCTGGATAACCCTTCTCCTTTCTACAACCCGTTCCAGTTCGAGATCACCTTCGAGTGCATCGAGGACCTGTCTGAAGACCTGGAATGGAAAATTATCTATGTGGGCTCTGCAGAAAGTGAAGAATACGATCAAGGTTTAGACTCTGTTTTAGTGGGTCCTGTTCCAGCAGGAAAGCATGTGTTTGTATTTCAGGCAGATGCACCTAATCCGGGACTCATTCCAGATGCAGATGCAGTAGGTGTAACAGTTGTGCTAATAATTACTTGCACCTATACAGGTCAAGAATTTATTAGAGTTGGCTATTATGTAAATAACGAATATACCGAGACAGAATTCAGGGAAAATCTGCCAGTAAAAGCAGACTTTTCGAAGCTTCAAAGGAACATTTTGGCATCTAATCCTAGGGTCACAAGATTCCACATTAACTGGGAAGATAACACAGAAAAACTGGAAGACGCGGAGAGCAGTAATCCAAATTTACAGTCACTTCTTTCAACAGATACATTACCTTCAGCAGCAAAGGGATGGTCCACGTCAGAAAACTCACTAAATGTCACGTTAGAATCCCACATGGACTGCATGTGACCACCTGCCATCCCTTTAGTACAAATTAAGCTATAAAAAAACACACAGAACTATTTCCCTGAAATTCCATAAGTACCTAGTCAAGACACAATGTGAAGAATTTGTTTTAAAACATCCTGTAGAAAGTATAAGAAAACCAGTATTTGATCAAATTGTGAAATAGAAATACAACTATTTTTAAGTAATTTTTTCTCTAATGTGTTATTTTGTTTGTTCTCCAATTAATCTGATTAAAGCATATATATTATTGTCAAAAAAAAAATCCGGTTATATATCTGTCTCTCCCACCAGACTGAGCGATGTGAAGCCTGAGTTTCAGTCTTAATCATCTTTTTATCCTCTTTTTTTAAATGTATTTTTTAATTGACATGTATTGATTGTACATATTTACAGTTATATTTCAATATATTTATAAAATGTGATGATCAAATCAGGATAATTAAAATATTTTTCATCACTAAATTTATCATTTGTGATGAGAACATTTGAGCTCATCTCTTCTAGCCAATTGAAAACACTAATCTTTTGGCCAAAAGCGTTTAGTACAAGCTGAACTTCTAAGCTCTATAGAGTAAATTAATGGTTAGCTCCCTTTGTTTTTATCAAACATGTGCAAGATAATCCCGATAGATTTGTGAGCACTGCATAAATTTCTTCATAATGCAGTATTTCAAATGATGCAATGACAAGGACACACATCTGGTTTACATACGATGCTTCATTTTAATGCAATCTTGTAGCTGCCTAGAGGATGCAATACATGTCATCGATAATACATTTCCAAATTAATACAGCATGGCCTATTACAGGCATTGAAAATAAATTTAGATGTACGGAAACCAGTGGTATTAACTATGTAAAGTGCATGGAAGTTTTACATGAAGAAATTTAAAAACACCTTTCATGCTATAACCTAATTAAAATACTGATCAACAGTGTTCTTGCCTCATTACACAGGCAACTCAAGGGATGACAACTGCCTTTATGATCATTTATTATTAACAATGAAAAAACATGACTTCCATTAAAATAGACACCTTGAAATGAAGTGAACATGCTCTCCAGAGATATGGTTATCAATCTTTCCTTCCCATACTCTTCAAGTTTCCCTCCTCCCTGCTCTTCCAGGCATCCAAGAAAAAAATAAATAACGTTAAAGGAGCATTAAAGATCTTCCTTCCATGTAAGCCCAGTATTCTTCCTCCCCAGAGTTACTACAGATGCACAAAAACAGAATAGCTAAGAGTTAAGACTTTGGATGTTAGCTGTCAGAGGTTCAGACCATTTCTCTCTACTTACTTGGGTAAGTTATTTAATATGCATTAGACATAGACTTCTCATATACAGAGTTGATATTACCCAATTCCCAGGATAGGTACAAACATTTATTGGGGTTACATTACAGAGCTCCTAGCACAGTGCCTAGTATAGAAAGCACCCCCACCATCCTCCTCTCCAACTGCTGTGGATTGATTGAATTGTGTCCCCCTAAGTTCATATATTAGAAGCTTAATCCCTACTGTAACTCTTGAAGGTAAGAAATCCTATTATGGTATTTGAAAGGTGGGGCCTTGAAGAGGTGATTAGATTGTAGGACCATGCCTAGTGAATAGATTAATAATGGTTGCTGGGTGCATGGTTCTGAGGGCTTTAAATGGAGAGCACATGAGAGTCTCTCTCTCTCTGCTCTGCCATTCTTGCCATGTGACACCCTGCATTGCTGTAGGGTCACCTCACCAGATGTGTTCCCTGGACTTTGGACTTCACAGCCTCAGAAACTGTAAGCAATATATTTCGTTTTCTTACAAATTATCCAATTCCAGGTATTGTTATAAACAACAGAAACGGACTAATATACCCCCCCCCCCAAAAAAAAAAACTCCAACAAACAAACAAACCAAAAAACAGTATAGCTGTCAGACCTGGATAGGAGAATTTGTAGTTGAGAAGAAAATACCCGACTTCCAGGGCCCTCTGGCAGAGCTGGGCTCTGGGGCGGGAGAGTAGAAATCATAATCACGGTTCACACCAGGAAGGAGGCAAGGTTTTAGCAAATACAGAATTGCTTCTCAGGAGGCCCGTGACCAGGAAAGCCCAGCAAGAAACTCTGGATGGAAACATTATCAGGATTTCTGTTTGGAGGATTTGCAATCAATCGAAGAAATCAGCAATGAGAAAATAAGATATGGTACATTAAACCTTTATTTACATCAGAATGCTGCATTTTTTTTTTAACTTAGGGATATGGAGTAGTAAACAAAGAAAGTGCAACTCCAAACTGACATAAAGACTCACAAACTACAGAGTTGGAAGGGACTTTAAGTTTCATTTCAAGCTTGTGATTCTACGGTGAAGAAACAAAGTATCCAGGGAAAATGTGACTTGACCAAGGACACAGAATTAGTTAACTGCAGAGCCAGGACTTAAAGCTGGGTCTCCTGAATTCAGGTGAGTTAAAAGTCTGATTTCCTTACATTTATTCTCCAGATATTGAAATAACATCAGCAATAAATATTCACACATAAACCATAGAAGAAAAAGAGAAAAAAGAAAAATCATCTTGGGAAGCTCATAATTTGCAAAGAAATGTTTTGATTATTGTTTACTAAATTTGCTTCAGCCTTAGCTGAAGAGATTAAAATTGGTAACCATTTCACACATCCATATGCCACCTGGAATTACGGCATAACTGGAGGCATAGTTCAACCATTGAAACACTGAATTATAAAGGATATCAGGTAATTTTTTAATTGAAAGTTTGCCTCCAACTGCAGAATGTTGCTGTAAAAAACTCAATAAAATAGAGTATTCCATGAGGGGTCTTCAAAAAGTTCATGGAAAGATTCATATTATCTTTTAACTCTATTTTTTCCATCAACTTTTTGAAGTACCCTTGTATAATACGAAATACTTCTTCATAGACGAATCAACCCTGATAGATGGATAGAAACTTCAGATATATTCTGAAAGGAGATTTGATGAAGGTTAGAAACCTCATTTAGATCAGCAGGGCGAGGTGAACAGGAAAGATACATCCTGTCTGTTTGGATTCCACATCTGAGAAAGGCTGAGAAACATCAAGAGGTGGCCTGAGAGCCATAATCAAACTGCTCCCCTTGAGTTTTCTATTCTGTCCCTGCCTGCCTCACTGAGATTTTGCCCTCACCTTCTTTTTGATGTTCAATTGGTTGTTCCTTCTCCACACACTTCCTTCCCAGTGCCTCAAGCATGCTCACCTCTTTCCAATCTAAATACCTTCTTCCTCAGCTCTGATTCCACCCCTTTCCAGCCTCCTTTCTTCTATGCATCACATTCCAATGTGATGGAAACAAGTCTATGCTATCTCTATTTCCATCTCTAGCTCATAACATGAGTGCATTATGCTTCTGCCCCATCATTCCAGAGAAACTGTTCTCCTGTGTCACCAATAACCAGGATCATGGTTGAAAGATTTAATAACATACACTTAGTTCTCATCCTGTTTGAACTCTATTTAGTATTTAGCTATCCATTCGTTATGGAAACTCTCTTTCCTTTAAAATCGGCACTGGCTTTCTCCTCAACAAATTTCAGGCAATTAAATATCCTGCATATATAACAGGTAGATTTTGTGTTAAATTGTCTTGGTAGTGACCATTGCTACCAGCTATTTTGTGTTTCATTAAAAAGAAAATTAGAAATTTTTTTATCTTTCATTCTCTCTCTCCATTCACAGGAATCATATTTGATCCTTCAAAAGCCTTTATCCAAAAAAATTTACCATGAAATCATATATCTGAAAAGGACCTGCATCTAGAATATAAAAAGAAATTCTATAATTCAATAATGAAAAAACAAATAACCCAATTAGAAATGTGGGCAAAAAATATGAATAGCATTTTTCCAAATAAATTGCCAATAAGCACATGAAAAGATTCCCAACATCACTAATCATCATGGAAGTACAAATCAAAACCATAATGAGATATTACTCAGACCCATGAAGATGGTTATAATCAAAAGTAGGCAATAACGAGTGCTGTCAAGGATATGGAGAAGTTGGAACACTCATACACTGCAGGTGGGAATGTAAAATGGAAAAGCTATTTTGCAAAATAGTCTGCAAATTCCTCATAAAGGTGAGCACAGAGTTTCCATATGACCCAGCAATCCAGTCCTAGGTATATGCCCAAGAGAAATAAAAACAATATCTATTGAAATGTGGAAACAACTCAAATATTCATCGACTGATAAATGGATAAATAAAACGTGGTATATCCATTCAATAGAATATTATTTAAAAATAAAGGAATAAAGTACCAACAAATGCTACAACACAGATGAATGGTGAAAACATTATGCTAAGTGAAAGAAGCCTGGTCTTGTATGATGTCATTTACATAAAATGTCCAGAAGAGGCAAATCCATAGAATCAGAAAGAAGATTAGCGGTTTTCTAGGACGGGAGGAAGGGGAAGGGGACGGGAGTGGAAAAAGGGGAGTGGTTGCTAAAGGATAAGGGATTTCTTTTTGGAGTAATAAAAACGTTCTAAAATTGATTGTGGTGATGAATGAAAAACTCTATGAATATACTAAAAACTATTAAATTGCCTACATTAAGTGGGTGAATTGTATGGCATGTGAATTCTATCTCAATAAAGTTGTTTTATTAAAAGATACATGAGAACCATATACAGGGTCAGCTGCCAAAATTAAAAATTAAAATTAAAAAAAAAGTAAATAAAAATAAAAAGTACATGAGAATCAGAATGCATGGAAATGGCCTCTAGCAATATGTTCCTCTTTGAGTGCTTTAAATATCAAGAAACCAAGCTTATTGTTTTTAACTTATATACCAAAAAATTGATCCAATGTTTATATCAGTTAGATATCACAACCAACAGGAAAAAAAAGCATGATAGTACATGCTGATAATGTTCTCCTCCTGCCAAAAAACATAAACAGCTGAAACTTAGTTAATGTAATCAGAAAGATCTTCTGCATATCAATTATGCCTAAACTCATTATTTTTGGCAGTCACATATAAATCTGTATTCTAGAGAGAGAATTTTATACTATTTGCTTTCAAACTTATCAGAATCACCTGGAGGGCTCAACAGACTACAGATTGCTGGATCCCATCCCCAGAATTTCTGATGTAGTAGGGTTAGGGTGGAGCCTTTAACAAGTTCTGAGGTGATGCTAATTCTGCTAGCCCAGAGACCACACTTTAAGAAACCCTCACAGTACTATACTAATCTATTTAGATTTCTGTTTTCATCCTATGGCTAAATTATTCTGTTTGGCTCAAATATAGTTATACTCAAAAATCAAACCTGTTATATGAGTTATATGAGCCATATGGTAGATTAGAATTGCTACAGTGGAAGGATTTCTTGATTGAGAGAAAGCTATTGTATGAGACAATTTTTAAATGAGACTACAAAGGCACAGGCAACTAAAGGAAAAATACACAAGTGGGACTACATAAAACTAAAAAGCTTTTGCACAGCAAGGGAAACTATCAACAAAGTGAAGAGACAACCTAAAGAGTGGGAGAGTGTTTGCAAACTATACATCAGACAAGGGCTAATATCCAGAATATATAAGGAACTCAAACAACTCAACAGCAAAATAAAACCAAATAACCCAGTTAAAAAATGGGCAAAGAATCTGAATAGACATTTCTCTAAAGAAGACATACAAATGGCCAAAAGGCACATGAAAAAATGCTAATCATCAGGGAAATGCAAATTAATACCAGAATGAGATATTATCTCACTCCAATTAGAATGGCTATTATCAACAAGACAAAAAATAACAAATGCTAGTGAGGAAGCAGAGAAAAAGGAACTCTCCCACATTGTTGGTAGGAATGTAAATTGGTACAGCCATTGTGGAAAACAAATAATATAAAGTTTGTTCAGAGAAGTAAAAATAGATCCACTTTATGACCCAGCAGTATATCCCACTGCTGGGTATATACCCAAAGAAAATAAAATCAATATATTAAAGACACCTGCACTCCCGTGTTCATCACAGCACTATTCACAATAGCCAAGAGATGTAAACAACCTAAATGTCCATCAACAGATGAATGGATAAAAAACTGTGGTAAATAAACACAATGGAATACTCAGTTATATATATAAAATGTCCATCAACAGATGAATGGATAAAAAACTGTGGTAAATAAACACAATGGAATACTCATTTATATATATATATATATAATATCTATCATTTGCAGCAAGATGGATAGAACTGGAAACCATCATGTTAAGTGAAGTAAATTAGGCACAGAAAGACAATTACCACACGGTATCACTCATATGTGGAATCTAAAAAAAAAAAGTGATTCTCCCAGAGGTAGAGAGTAGAATAACGGTTTTAAGAGGATGTGGGGAAGGTTTTGGAAGGGGAGAAGAGCTGGTGGACTAATGGGAACAAAAGTGTACTATCTACCCTAAGTGAATCACTGTGCAGTATATGCAAGTATTGAAACAACACACTGTACCCACCAATATGTACAAATAAATGTTAAAGTATTTCAAATAAAAAAATTTTTTAATTAAAAAAATGACAGAATCTTACACAATTGGTAGTGTAACAAATGGACCAACTCTTGAGCTTGAAATATACAGCAAGACTTAGGCAATGGTAGCAGGAGCAGAATCAGAAGGTCATAAAGAAAATCAGACATCAGTGAACTAGAAGAGAGATCAACAAAGTCTTGCTCCTGGTGGGCGGGGGAGCGATGAGATGACAGTCAACTTGGGCATCACTGCATCCTAATTGGTTTCCAGTCCCTGAACCACATTCTCATCTACATGTGGCCCAATGCACAGCAGTCCTAGTGTTCCCCTGACACTTGGTTGTGCCACTGTTTCTGTAGCACTGTGAGTGTCACCTGCAAAACAGTTTGGAAATTCCTCAAAAAGGCTGAGACACCTGTCCTCATTACTTCTGGAGTTATCCCCTATAATAACCTGTCCTTACTGGAGATAGTCTTAAGTATCTTTCCTTGGAAGTCTAATTAAAAAGTTTCCAAAAAGGCCTTAACATGACAGGTTGACAGTCCAGCCCCAACAGGATGACATTTGATAAGGACATGTGCTTATTATGCACTTCTAGATCAGTATTTGATAACCACATGAAATGACTGGTGAAAACAAAACAAAGCAAAATAAAACAAAAATGAGCTCCTGCTACCCTTATAGGAATGTACAACCAGAAAAAGATAGTAGCCCATGCTGCACAGGGCAGGCCAAACCTGTGTTTAGTGTTCAGTTTTCACCCTATTTTTGCAGAGGATTCATAAAGCAAATGTACTTCACAGGGCCTGGTTTTCCAAAGCCTTGCAGTTTCAAATATTGACCTTGCAAAGAACAGGAAATTTTCCCCAGGCTATTTAGTCTCTGTGGTAAGATAAAGAGTTGTAACACAGCAAGGCTTGCTGGTTCAAAGACAGACTAGTCACTGATTGATATGTAAAGTTACTGGGAAGCTGCTGGAAGGAGAAGGAATGTTTGCCAAAATCAAGCTTTTGTTAGTGGATCACTTAATTACCTAATAGAATGTCATCTGACTTGTTTTTACTGAATGTTACCAGCTTCTATTGTTAAACTTGTTAAAACTATGTCTCTTCGTGTAACTTGCTGATCTGGGGAATAAATGCAGGAAGAGAACCCCAATTCGTGGTTAATTTCCCAAATGGAAGGAATGCCTCGTGCTTGAGGGTTCTGGGAGATTAACCCCTTTCTGGGGCATCTCACTGCTCAGAAGAGATGGGCTTTAACTAATCTTTGGTGGCTCCATCACCCAGGGGTGAAGGGGTGACAAATCCGTGGGAGACAAAGCAACATATTTTCAATAGAAGCAAAGACAAACTAAGGCATGCCCAGGGTAGTGAAAGGGTCTGGAAATCATGTAACTCAGTAAGTGTTAAAGGAATTGAAATGTTTAGTTTCAGAAACCATAAAAAAAGAAGAAAAGAAGACAGCTTTTGTTTATTGACTTACTGCTGCCCCAAATACTACAAAAAGAAAAAAGATTCTACAGTTTATGTCTGTGAAACCCAGATTATTATATCTCCCTCTTAAATATCTCCAGTATATATTAGCATATAGAACACTGCCTGCCATACAATAGGTGCTTCATAGATATTTTGTTCATGAACTATCCCAATAAAGAATTTTTTTTTCCTTTTTGTCTTTTTTCGTGACCGGCTACGGATTGCAACCCTCAGTGTCGCGCCTGTACCTGACTGGGACCAGCAATGGGATCGCAACCCTCGGTGTTGCACCCGCACCTTGCTCAGCCAGTGAGCGACCGGTCTATATGTGGGATCCAAACCCTCAGCGGGAGCGCCGCCAAACTCCCAAGTGGCGCACTGTTACAAAGAATTTTTGAGGGCCGGCCCCGTGGCTCACTCGGGAGGGTGCGGTGCTGGTAGTGCCAAGGCTGTGGGTTTGGATCCTATATAGGGATGGCCGGTGTGCTCACTGGCTGAGCGTGGTGCAGACCACACCGTGCCAAGGGTTGCGATCCCCTTACCGGTCAAAAAACAAAAACAAAAAAACAGAATTTTTGAAGTACTAAAATTAGGTAATCTATTGTCTGAATTATTGTTTCCCAATATAATCTGACTGTAGTTTTCTCCTCTCCTTTGTAATATCTGTCACAGTAATATATGCCATTGAATTAATGTTCTGGGAAAGACATTCGGGAAAAGTAAATTTAAAAAGTAGTAATTAGAGTAGTAGACTTAGACCCAATGTAGGGGTAGACTTACATTAATTAGAAGAGCCCAGGGCCGGCCCGGTGGCGCACTGGATAGTGCGCCGCTTGGGAAGCGCGGCGGCGCTCCCGCCCGGGGGTTCGGATCCCACGTACAGACCGGTTCCCGCTCACTGGCTGAGCGAGGCACGGGATCAACGCCGAGGGTTGCAATCCTGTTGCCGGTCCCCGGCCCGGTGCGGGGGCAACACTGAGGGTTGCGATCCGTTGCCGGACATGGAAAAAGACAAAAAGACAAAAAAAAAAAAAAAAAGAAGAGCCCAAATGTGTAACAGGTTGCCCGTGAGGCTGAAAACTCACAGAAGAGTTTTTAGGAAAGGCTGGATTACTGCTTGTTAGGGGTTCTGTTAATGAGATTCATGATCAATTTTCAATTCATGATTTGAGTAATTAGCTGAACTAGATCATTTGTTCCCAGAGTCTAGATTATGAAACCATAAATTTGGAAATTAGAACTGGAGACCCATTTGTGGGCTAACCACTTCTGCTTTTGATCAATTAAAGACAATAATCATTTATTATCACCTTCATTTCATAAAAAGGATGACCATTTTAACACCAAAAAGTCAGAAAAGACATAATTTCAGACTACAGAAAGAAAATTAGTAATTTTAGGCCAATATTTTCTTTATTTTTCTGATTTTACAATCTTAGACCAATATTATATTTATTTTCCTCCTTTTCCAACAAGATGCTTTGTCACTGATTGGCTCCTGTCCAGGAACCCAGACTTTGTAACCAATGCCCTATATGACCTCACAGCTTTATTCTAGAAAATGTTCTACAATTTTAGGTAAATGACTCATCAATGTCAGGAAATAATTTATGATGATGAGAAAAGGCTAAGAGATAGTTAGAAAGGGCAGAAGATGACAGAACATGGATCTGAAGAAATTTCCCCAAAGGATAGAGGTTAAAAATCAAGAGGAAAGAATGGGAACAGGGTTGCTTTATTTTCCTGAATATCAGAAAAGTTTTCACCTTAGCTCAAATGAGCCACAGATCTAATTCACAGCTGGAAATACATCCACAAAACTCTTCAGTGACAAGTCACAAATGTCTGCATATAATAGGCACAGAACAACCTTAAGGCAGCCAAATCACTTCACCTCCAGTTCCAAAATTGGGCTTTTTTTTTTTTTTTTTTTAACCAAAGTCTTCAGCCCATACTATATATACACTCTCTGTTCCAATGAATGGCTGAGAGCAGATTGAGGGCCTTGGTGACTGTCCAGCCATTTGTGAATGTAAGCGCCTGTTGAGCACTTGGTGCAGGACTGTGAAATATGACCCCATCCCTGTCCTAATAGTCAGATGTCTAACAGAGATTTTAACTGGGATGCTGAAGTTTCATATATCTCCTCATATTCTGGTAACAGCTATAGCTCAATGCTTACTTCAATTGACCACATTCATAACTTGCCAAATATAATAAATATTTTATATGTCTGTTTTATTCTCCAAATGCTTAAAATCTGAATTGGAAAAAAATATGGAAGGATATCAAGAAAATCCTCACTTCAAGAAAATTACTTTCTCTTACTCATTTCATGAGAACCCAGAAATAATAATCGTTATGAGTGCTTTCACAATGCAAGCAAATTAATAGATGCCTTTTAAATCTTTTCATGTCATCATCTTTACAGTCACTTCAAATATCTAGCTAGTTTTCCACAAAAACACTAAAAGGAATATTATAGATTGAAAAAGATCATCAAAATTTCCACGATCCTGATTCTATGCAAATTCTGTATCTGATGACAATTTTATGATATTATTAAAAAACCTCAGGGAAAATACCTAGATGAAAATGCACCCAGGGACATCAGTTAGCTTGAATTTCAATTTTGTTTGTTATAGTCATGAAAGCACTTTGTATCAGTAATCTAACACCAAAGAGTAGTTAACCTAACCTAATTTTTTTGTCAAATCTTGGAGTCAAACCAATTTTCAGTTACAGCAGGAGTCTAGGAAGCTAGTGCGCACGAAGCTGAAAAACCATCTGGAACAATAATATCTCTTCTGCATGAAATTTATCAGTCAGAAAAGATGGTGGATATCTCATGACCTCAACCTTCCACCACAAGCTCCCAACTGAAATAGGGAGGCTCGGTGCACCTGGCTCTTTAGGAAATCATGTGTCACTGGACATTATTCTGTCTTTGTTGCTGTTGCCGGGATGT
>NW_007731224.1:4087-4930 GCF_000696425.1 Galeopterus variegatus | reverse complement strand
TGCACGAAGCTGAAAAACCATCTAGAAAAATAATATCTCTTCTGCATGAAATTTATCAGTCAGAAAAGATGGTGGATATCTCATGACCTCAACTTTCCACCACAAGCTCCCAACTGAAATAGGGAGGCTCGGTGCACCTGGCTCTTTAGGAAATCATGTGTCACTGGACATTATTCTGTCTTTGTTGCTGTTGCCGGGATGTTCTGACTACTTAGTGCTAAAGTTGCTAAAGTCATACGCCATTTTATCTAAACAGACCTAGAGCAAAGGAAAATTTTCACTTGCATTCAACTTCGTATCTATAGTTAATAGTTTCAACCCTTTATATACTTTGACCTGAATGGCATTCAAAAGTAAGATGATACACATGACCCACGATACACTTGATTTTAGTATTTATATTTTTTCCCCAATACTGGTTGTGAGTTGGTGATGGTAAATCAACTATTTCTAATAACTTATGACTAATGGAGAGTGTGGGAAGGAGTTTTTGTCGAGGTTACACATGTAGGCTTTGGCCATGAAAGTGAATGGAACTAATTAGTTCCTGTGGGATTGAACCTGTAACCTCAGAATCATTAACACCACAAAAAAGCAAACTCCTCTACACAGGCCAAAACTTTCCAAACAATTCCCTCCAAAGATGTGAATTATGTCTAGTTTTTAAGAACAAAAATAAAATATTCTGTTTTACTAATTATTTGTTTATTCAAGGAGAAATAATTTGAGGTAGATATAAGGAGAAAAATATACAGGAGGTTTCCTATAAATGTTTCATTTCAAAAAAGCTATTTCCAAAGGCATACAGCTCAAAGCCAAAAATGGTTGAGGATTCTAAAAATG
>NW_007731224.1:0-3887 GCF_000696425.1 Galeopterus variegatus | reverse complement strand
AAAAAGCTATTTCCAAAGGCATACAGCTCAAAGCCAAAAATGGTTGAGGATTCTAAAAATGCAATGTGTTTATTTAAAGTGTCAATCCAAATCAAAATAGTATTAATCATTTTAATAATGAAGTGATTTCAATTTGAAAAGGCATACTATGAACAGAAAGACATACTGAAATTTTGCAGAATTCAGTAAATTGAATGGTCACACTTTACCTGGAATTTGGAGAACACATTTTAATTCTTCTTGAGCAATTATTGTCTCCTCTTTTCTTCTCCTGGGTATTTTCTCCTAATTTATTTTTCCCCGAAACTTGACTTATGCTATCTTCTTCTCTGCTCTGCCTATACTTCTTCCCAAGCTGAACATTCACTTAACATGAGGATTCTTTGATTTTAGGCTCTCAATCCACTCTCTCTTCCCAGTACATTAATACAATAGTCATTCATTCAACATGCATTTACCATGCTGAAAAATACTCATATTATTTCACCAACTAAGCTTTTCCTATCACACAGAAGGTCTCTTCTTTTTCTCAATTAGAAATATCAGCTTTATATTTATGTCTAACCTTTCTCTTTTTTTCCTCTTCTCCAATAATAGACTCCTGACAATTCTGACTTTTTCTCCTTTACTGTAAACTGGCACTAGAAACCTCCCTTACAATCTCTACTTATCCACATTCTCCCTCCCCAACCCCGCGGGTTCTGATCCCTCCAAAAATAGAGACAATTCAAGTCTCTACTTCCCCTGCCACTGTAAATACAAACACATTAGTACAGTCCTCGAGAGCCTGCAATTGAACAGCGCAAATAGGACAAGTCGTTTGCAGAATAGTGTCCATGGCAACTTTTGAGGAAAGATCCTGATTTCTCCTTTCTCCCTCCTTAGGATAAACTGTCTGCTTCTGTCACTCCAGAGACACTAAATGTAAGTGCCAATGAATGATATGGAATAATTCATTTATTCATTAAAGCAATATTTAGATATAAATATTATAAATAATGTGAATAATCTGAAAAGTCAAAGTTTCTACATTTTGAATTTTACATCTTTCTCAACCCTAGGATTCTAAAAAAATATTACTCTTTGGATAAAGAAAATAACAAATCAATTTTCATCTCCTATTAGAGTGTTACTGAACTTGCCTACATTCATAACAGCATTTTAAACTATGAGAATAGTCAGTAAAGACCATTTACCACTTGTAAATTTAGTACATATGTTAATAACTTACATAATTCAGGCACTGTTATATTTCCAATCTGTAGACATGTATAATAGAATATTTTGTTGACCTTTTGATACAATTCGATTACCCAACTACAAGTAGATATTTCTTAGGCATTTATCAGCATATTAATCGATGTTTCTGAGGAATTAAATCTGGTGAAAGGATTAACATACATGCTGGGTCCTTTTCTAAAATAAAAAAAGGAGATAGGTAGACAGGACTTTTTCTCAGATTTATATTATACAACAAGATAGGGCCCTGCTAATACTCTGAATGGCACAGTACCTTGTGACCTAGCAATATTTGAATCATTTTCCTCACAGCAGAAGCATTTATAACAGTAAAAAAGAAAATTAGAAGACTTCTGGAGGTCCAACCTAGATGAGGGAAAGAAATGACAGAACTGCTCTACAATGTGATGGCATTTACACATGACGATGTCACTCAACATCCATCAAATGGAGCAATGGCTATAGAATCTGTTCAGTTAAAACAGAAGATGGCAAAATATCATGCATGGTTTGAGTTCATTTTCTGCAAAAAATGTGAATACATATAGAGAATAATATACCTCAGCATTTTTAACAGTGGCTTTCTGTGAATGGTTGGATTTAGGTCATGTTTTATTTCTGCTTTATAATTTTTGGTAGTACTTGATTCTTTATAATTAGCATATTTCTTTATATTTAGGAATAAGTGCAAGAGATGTATTTGCACTTATGAAAAATTACCCTTTTCTTTCCAAGTAGGAAAAACACATATCCATTTAGTTTCCAAAAACACTCTGGAATAACTTTTACAGCAATTACCACATTACATCAGAGTTATTTGATTACTTATCAGTCTTCTGACTAATATATAAGCTCCAATAAGAGCAGTCTTTACTTTTAATCAAAACCGTTCCTTTGCTTAGCACAAGATATGGTACATTATAATGGACTTTGACTGGCTACTTGGCTTTTTACTCTAATCCGGTGACTTTCTCCCATACCTTACACTAGCTGAATTATCTTCACCTCTGTCAGATGCCATACAGTTCTAAGATACTTGGGACAAAAACTGAGGTGTGTGCAGGCATCACAGTGAAAAATATTTTGAGGTCAAAAAGATATCACTTGGCAAAATCAGTTGAGCCTCAACTAGGATCTCTCTCCAAATACTGGTCAACATATATATATACTGACACTAAAATAGTGGAAGCTGAGTGCAGTGGGGCTCGGGGTGGGGGGTACTTTATTTAGCAGGGGAGGGTGTCTATGAGATGGGCTACTGAAGAGCCATTTTGGTTGCATTATGGCAAAGTAACTCCTATCTTTCCACTCTGCTTTTGTACCATGATGAAAACCTGACAATTTCTAGACTATAACATTACAAGTGGAAGGAAGATTACATTTTGTAGTTTAGGTAGCTTGCTTCGTATAACTTTTTTTTGTTTGTTTTTTTGGCAGCTGGCCAGTACGAGGATCCAAACCCTTGACCTTGGTATTACAACACTACATTCTAACCAACTGAGCTAAGTGGGCAGCCCATACTTTACATAATTTTGTAAGTTCAACTAACTTTCTGATAGCAACAACCTTCTTACTCTTCCCACCCCAGGAACTCCGGGGCTCATCACCTGTCTTCCCCCACCCCCCAAGTAATATTCTCAAGTCTGACACTGTTCCCTGGTCCAGATACTCACTTCTTTCCAGAACAAGCCCCAGAATAACTATACTCGAGGAAATTAAGGGAAATGTTCTGGTTGGAAATGGGAACAAGACCTTGAGGCTGTATGCTCATAGCAAGAATATTGTTTTTACACAGATAGTGTAGTGGCTACTTCCGATTGCCAAACTGCCTGCCTTCATTTGCTAACTCTACTACTTAGTGGCTGTAGCATATGGGGCATGCTATTTGATTTTCTGTGCCTTACTTTTCCCATTTATGAAAATGCAAATAATAATACTACATTCCCAATAAGGCTGTTGTGAGGGTTAAGTGGGTTAATAGTTGCAAAGTGCTTAAAAAAGTGGTACATGGTAAATGCCATGTGAATGCTCACTCAGTAATATTTACTTAGCTTGCATGTGACAAAAAATATTTGTTTTTAAATGTATACACACACACACACACACTCACATATATATATATATATATAAATGTTATAAAAATATAAAATATAAAAAAGGGGGGATTAATGATTATGGCCAAGGGAAGCCCTTAAAGCCCTCTGAAGTACCTTTTGACATCACATCATTTCCTTCTTTTTGCTCTAGATATGGGGCCCTTTTTTGCTATTTTGTGTCTTCTCTTGTCTCCCATTAATTATCTCTGCTACCAGAAACAATTCTTTCCCTCAGATCATAGCCTGGAATCTGTCACCTGTCTATGAATGTCTGCAATGAATTCTGCACATCTCTTTGTTTCTATCTCAACCACTATCAACACAATCATTGCCTCCCTCTGATAATTATTTACTAAACAAGAGGATGCATGAAACACCTGTTTATGTCTCTGTGTGACTCTTACAATCATTTCCTACTACTCTTCTTTTCTGATTGAGACTGCAGTTTCCTACAAACTTGGAAGTATCCTAGATTTTTTTTTTTTGAGATTTTTTTTTTTTGAGATGAATAAAAGGGCCAAGTTATTTTATATATTTTTTTCAAGTGTCATA
>NW_007731223.1:152629-166426 GCF_000696425.1 Galeopterus variegatus | reverse complement strand
GTGCGGGTGCAACACCGAGGGTTGCGATCCCGTTGCCGGTCCCGGTCCAGTATGGGCGCGACGCTGAGGGTTGCGATCCATTGCTGGTCACGAAAAAAGACAAAAAGGGAAAAAAAAAAAAAGATTCCTAAAGAAGTTTGTCACATGTTACAAAGGCAATATCCCAGAGCCAGTAGTGGATCTTCCTAAATTACTTAATGACAGAAAGTTTTTCTTTGTCACTTTCTTTGTAATTTTGTATTTAGTAATTAATTTCTCAATATCATGTTCTAATGTAGATATAACAAAGCTCTGACACTGTATGTTGAGATGTGATGTGAGTTAAGAATAATTTTAATTCTCTATAAAGTACTGTGATATGGCTATTTGTTACAAGCATGGACTAGCATTTCTAGAGGGGCACATCATAACTCATTTAACTGTCACAAGCACTGCATGAGTATGGGAATTTCTTATCCCCAGTTTCAGGAGAGTGAATGACAGACAGTTTAGGTAATTCAGTGGTGAGGCTGGGATTTAAACTAGGTGAATGATGATCCAGTGAGTATTATTTGCAACAGAGAATGGCACATGGTTTTGTTCGAAAAGATTAAATACTCTGATGATGGTAAATATTAAATTCAGTATTAGTCCATTTTGTGTTGCTATAACAGAGTTCTGGAGACTGGGTAATTTATAAAGAACAGAGGTTTATTTAGATTATGATTCTGGGACAGGTACATCTGGTGTGGGTGTCAGGCTGCCTCTACTCATGGCAGAAAGCAGCAGGCAGCTGGTGGTACAAGCAGAACACATGGCAAGAGGAAGCAAGAGAGAAAGAGAAAGGAGGTGCCAGGGTCTTTTAAACAGCCAGCTCTCATGGGACCTAATAAAGTGAGACCTCACACTACTCCATCCCCCAGGGAGAGCATTAATCCATTCATGGGGGATCCACCCCCGTTACTTAGCTCTCAACACTGCCACATTGGGAATAAGATTTCCATATGAATTTTGGGAAGACAATACATCCAAACTTCATCACATTCCTAGCACTTAGTACCATACTTCAAAGATAGTAGGTGTCTGATACTTTTTCTCTGAGTAAAAGTATGTTTGATTAAATGAATGAATGGAAGAAACCGATCATCTGTCACTCTAGCTATATGTGACGTAAACGGTATCTTCCCAGTTATAACTGGTGATTAGGCTTTAAAACTGACACAACTGGTATACTCCAAAGTCATGTGTAATTGATTTTATAAAAATTTCATCAGGCTATCCTTTCCCCACTGTATATTCTTGGCAACTTTGTTGAAAATCAGTTGGCTGTAGGTCTATGGGTTTTCTGGGCTCTCTATTCTGTGCATTGGTCTGCTCTGGTGCTAGGAAAACTGGATATCCATATCCAGAAGATTGAAACTAGACCACTATCTCTCACCATAAACAAAAATCAACTCAAAATGCATTAAAGACTTAAATTTAAGACCCAAAACTATAAAACTACTAGAAGAAAACATAGGGGAAATGCTACACAAAATGGGAGTGGGCAGCACTTTTTGAGCAAGACCACAAAGACACAGGCAATTAAATCAAAATGCATAAATGGTACTACATTAAACTAAAAAGCTTCTGCACAGCAAGGAACACTGTCAACAAAGTGAAGAGACAACCTATTGAATGAGAGAAGGTATTTGCCAACTACACATCAGACAAGGGCCTAATATCCAGAATATATTAGGAACACTAACACCTAAACAGCAAAAAAACCAAATAACCCAATAAAAATATGGGCAAAGTAGCAGAATAGATATTTCTCAAAGGAAGACATACAAATGGCCAACAAGCATATGAAAAAATGCCAAAATCATTAATCATCAGGGAAATGCAAATTAAAACCACAACAAGATATCATCTCATTCTAGTTAGAATGGTATTATCAACAAGACAGAAAATAACAAATGCTGGTGAAGATGCGGAGGAAAGGGAACCCTTCTGTGTTGTTGGTGGGAGTGTAATTGGTACAGCCCCTGTGGAAAAGAGTATGGAGGTTCCTCAGAGAACTAAAAGTAGATCTACCTTATGACCCAGCTATCCCACTACTGGGTGTATACCCAAAGGAAATCAAATCAATATATCAACAAAATGCCTGCCTCCCATGTTCATCGTAGCACAATTCACAATAGCCAAGAGATGGAATCTACCTAAATATCCATCAGAGAATGAATGTATTAAAAAATTGAAGTGTATATATACACAATAAAATACTATTCAGCTATTTAAAAAATGATACAATTTTTAGCAACATGGTTGGAACTGGAAACCATCATGTTAAGTGAAAAAGACAAATACCGCATGGTATCACTCATATGTAGAATCTAAGAAAAAGAAAAATGGTTCTCATAGAAATAGAGTGTAGAATAATGGTTACCAGGGGCAGGCAGTGGGGGGGATTGGGAGGGAAAGTGGTGGACTAATGGGTATAAAACTATGCTATCTACCCCTAAGTGAATCATTGTGCAGTATGTGCATGTATTGAAACAGCATACTGTACTCCATGAATATGCAGAACTAAATGTTAAAATATTGTGAATAAAAAAAATTGTTCACATGCTCAAAGTCTAATTTTGTTTTCCAAAAGACAAACAAAAAAATAAACAAATGAATAAATAAATAATAATAACATGGAATATCTCTTGCCCATCCCTACTGTTGCTCTTTTCCAAGCCAGAAATATGGCTTAAACTCTTTGAAGTAGAGGCATTTTGGTTGCACTTTTAAAAAGGATGAATAGATGTTATTAAATCAGATATCAAATTGTATAGTCACAACAGAGTTTCTAGCAATATCAGCTCTGTAATAATCACAATATAAAAATTTGGTTACCTTAAGCACCATTAAAAAAGCATTTAGAGAAAATATTATTGACTGCAACTTCAATGATTATTAATTTAAAAACTAGTCATCTTCCATCTTGTAATTTTTGGCTATTGTTGAATGCTTTTGAGACATTGCTGGATTCCAAGGCATCTTGCTCCAGACCTTATGTTGTAATACAAATCCTAGGCTTGCATTGTGTGAATAATTATGCTGGTTCATTTGAATGGCACAGGCAGTTCATGAGCTTTAGTCTGACAGGTCAACTTAAAACAAGATGCTTTCTTATTTCAGTATATGCACAGTGCTTACTGCAGTCTTAAATTTATTCAGGGTGACACCTGAATTATGGTAGGCCTAAAGTTTCCCTTTTTTACTTTCCTTTCCTTCAGTCTCTTCTCCATGCAGGAAGCAGAGTAATCCTTCTAAAACAATATCAGATTATTTCAGTATGCAAAACTCTGCATTAGCTTCCAATGCTACTTAGAAAAAAAACAGAGCCTTAATTATGGTGGCAAGACCCAAGGTGGTCTGGCCCCTGGTCCCCATTCTGACCTAATCAACTTTCCCACTTTCCTCTTGCTGACTCTTTCCAGTCACACTGGCCTGCTTGCTTGGTCTACATTCTTCAAGCATGCTTCCAGCCCAGGGCCTTTGCACTTGCTCTTGCTGCCCTTCATCCTAGAACATTCATTCCTCAGCTTTCTCACACCGTAGAGTTTTCTGCTCAAATGCTACATCCGTGAAGGATATTTCACTGACCACCCTGTTCAAGTTAGCATCATTTGTTTCCGTAATACACTGTTCCATTGTACTTTTTTTTTTCGCTTCAAAAAACTTATAACTATTCGATGAGTATATTTAATTCAGTTCATCATCTGTGTCCCACATTGCAATGTGAGCTCCAAGAGAGTAGGGAGTTATCCACTGATTTATCCCGAAGGTCCATAAGAGAGCCTGACACATTGCAGGCACTTAGTATTTGTTGAATGAATAAATAAAATAATGAATTAATTTTTTTAAAAAAGCTGTTTTGCACATCTTCTAAGATATGATCTTCTATTTCTGCTAACCATGAATTAATAGCCACATGTTACAGATAGAAACTATTTGACGCTGCTCCTTTGGTTAATACAATATACAGTCATGCTCTCCCACTTTCCAAGGGCATTTTAATATCAAATTTGAAGATTTCAAGAGTCTTCACTATAAAACACCACAGAAAAGACAAAATTATAGTTTTCCATCTATGCTATCCACAAAATCATGGTGCTCAAATGGATACTAAAACTCTGCAGTCTACGTAGCAAAGCCTTTTGTAGATGGATGTTCTTTTTATGAAATTTAAATCTTAGAACAATGACTGATAGTATAAGGGAATTAGCTTTCCCAAGATTTCATCAAAAGCTTTATTCTTTAATAAACGATGGCAATGAATAAGTGTTTTTACTGTGGCGAAACTAAATCAACAGATTTTTTGAATTAAAAGTGTAATTTTAAGTAACTCTGCATGATTCCCCTTATAATAGAGTAAAACTCTTTCAGCATGTAGATGCTAAAGGATGAGCTTTCTGGAATTAAATTTCTAATATTTTCAAAAATAGTCATTAAGCTCAACTCCTTCTTTGATAATATCACAGCTGGACCTGGTGACTTTATAGGAACTTTATTCTTGCTCTAAATATTGAGAATATTTTAGGGATCTTGAAAAACACATTTTTAAAGTCCTACAGTGTGTCCTCTGTTTTACTATAAGAGGTGATTGGATCATGATGACTATGCCCTCATGAATAGATTAACCCATCAATGGGTTAATGGCTTAATGGGTTGTTAGGGAGTGGTTCTGATGGCTCTATAAGGAGAGCAAGTGAACATGTTGACTCTCTGGTTCATGCCATGCTCATCATGTAATACCCTGGTCACCACGGGACTCTGCAGAGACTTCTCATCTAGAAAAAGGGCCTCACCAGATAGGCCCACTGGACCTTGGACTTAGCCCCCAAAACTAAGAAATAAGTTTTATTTCCTTATAAATTACAGAGTCTCGGGTATTGTGTTATAAACAACAGAAAACAGACTACTACAGTGCCTATGCAGTAAGGTTATGCATATGATATTAGTATGTGTGTTTATTTCCTGTTAAATGACCTGTCTCTATTTTTTCAAAGGCATGCATATGGGCCACATACGGAATAAATATTTTTACTGAGGAAATACAGTGAGAAAAACAGTTAATACTTCTTTAAAACTTTTAAAGTCTCCAGAAGATTACAGTAGAAATAGTATTTCTAAAAGCCAAACCTAAAATCTTGGATAAACCATTTGAGAAAAGAAAAAGCATTCAAGAATCACAAACAAACAATGTAGCAAATTAAATGTATGTCAGAGCAATAGATTCAGAAAAGACTGGAAGACAACATAAATTAGCTAAACTCCCCAGATGATCAGATAAGCATTATTGATTCTGGCAAAGGAGGTGAGTAACTCAGACCTTCATAGACATTTCCGAGGCTGGTGATGAGGAATGTGCCTCTGGGTGGCCCAGAGTCACTGTGGAGAATCTGCTCTACTCATCTCCTTTGGCATTGCTGTCAGTGCCAAATTGCTATTTGAAAGCAGGGCTAACACCTGCAGACCTTCTCTTGCCAATAACCTGAGCATCCCATGTGGACCGCACTGAGGAGCTACTTCATCTGCTCAGCTCATTCCACTGTTAAGTGCCTATGCTTCATCCACAAGAAGTACAGTGTGTGTGTCCTGAGGTTTCGGTGAGCCCCATCTGAAATGCCAACATGGACATCTAACTCGAATGTCCCAAGATGCTTTGGTTCCGAAGTAAAGGAGGATAGGGTCCTAGATGATCACATGGATTACAGTAATGTGGAAGAGAAACCTGAATCATCAATACCTGGTGGGATCAGAGAGTGATAAAATCCATCCCCAGTACACCTCACATGGAGAAGGGACTAAAAATATTTCCTAAGTATTCATGGTATATCTTCTTTTTGTGACATTGAACTGACACTTCATATATGTGTGTGTCTGTGTGTGTGTGTAAGCATGAATACACACACACACACACACACATATGGTACTAGACTCTCTCTCTTTCCCTTGCTTCCTGCTTTCCCCCCTTTCTATACATATATGACACTAAAATGTTTCAAGGTGGTTGTGAGCACCTGTGAGTGCTTTATGTGACTTAATATGCATTTACAAAGTTTTATCTATCTCAGTTTAGCAGAAAGGATAAATATAATTTTTAGATTTAATTAAAGCCTATAATGCAGCTAGATTTTAAAATTCTGTTTATAAAAAAAACAAAACTATGTTCTTTTTTCCCAAATAAAGAAAAATGTGTATACTCCCTTGATGTATGGTCCTTTCCCCCTTAATATTGGCTTTATAATTAGCCAGCACCACAAACTTTTTCCCCTCTGAGCTTTTTTTCTTACTAGCTGATACTATTAAGAAGGTGACCATATCACAAAATTTACTCTCTGGTTGCACTTCATTGTTAATATTCCCATCAGTAAAAAGGATGCATTGATCATCTCTTCATAAGGCACTAGGAAAGACATGAAAGAAATCCTGTTTTAAAGGACAGAATAAACATGCTGTATAAAAGTTTTTTTTTTCTATTTTTGTAATATATAACACTTTTGGAAGTTACTACATTAATTATATATCTGCATTAAAATGTGAATTTAAAAAATGTAATGGCAGGTTAATGTGAATAAAGGTGACCTAGTGAAGCCTTAGAAACTCCCGCATTTGTTTAAAATGAAAACAAAACAAGTTGCTTGTGTTTTGTATAAAATATAATCTCAGGTTTTCATCTTCTCACAAAGAAATTCATCAAAATCAAACAATTTTGTTACCTTCTTATTAAACCTGAATGTACATGATCACCATCCAATGGTGCAATGTTCATAGATATTGAGCATGTTAGGATATAAAATATTGTGTTTCATTTCTCCCTAATCCAGTAAACTGAGAAGGTATAAATCACATTTACTCAATAGTTTAACCTTACATTTCAGAAAAAAATAGTGGTGAAAGGTAAATGGTGAGAGGTGGAAGATGCGTGTCCAAAATAATATCAAACAGTTTGCAGACATTTTTAAAATAACATTCTTATAGAGTGCATTGAATCTTGGACATCTCAGCAACTTTCAGTTCTTCTAGTAACATTTGTAAATTCATTTTGCAGCTTTGCTCTTTTTCCCTCTGCCTGCTGATTCCCCAGCTGTTTGATCTTCTGCTATTACTTATTTCCAAAGAGTCTGAGCTTAAAAAGATAGCAACAGTCACAGAACTGAGTGCCAGGGTACTGGTTTACACACTTAGTTAAATAAGCAGCCAGTAACTTACATTCCTGTAAGTGTGTATTTATTATATATGAATGTGTAAGAGTCCTGCCATTTTTACCTATTTCTCTTTATATTGGGCTCTGGTATATGACTCTATGCTCTTTGCCATAAGGAAATGGATGAGTGCTTACAGAGATTCTACAGCAGCCATGAAGTATAAAGTATTCTTCCTTTGTCTGTCTCATTGTGATTTGTTTTCTAATAAAAATATATAAATTATTTGTTTTCAAATATAAGTACACAAATTCTTTGCTTTTTTTGGTTAAAAAACCCCAACATTCTGAAATATTAATGAATGTCTCTTATTTAAGGTGTTAAACATAATGTTAAAAATAAACTCTTTCTCATAACTGCCTCCTGGATTTACACTCTTTTTGTCTAATTATATCGATTATAAATTGCAAGAATATGAATTTTCATGTATATACATTAAGTCTACCAAGATCGATTTTCCCAGGTCATAACTGCAGAATTTAATTTCATCATGGTGTCCTAATTTTTCTGTCAAATTCAAATTTTATGTTTTACAGTGTTAGTTAATCCCCATTTTATTTTGTTCTGATTGTGCCTCTAACATCTAATTTTTTTAGGGTCAATGTTCATAATATTCAATGTTAATAAGATATAATTCTTCAGTAGATTTTTAAATTTATTGTGACGTTTACTCATTACAGCATAGTGTTGGGTACATAATGAACTTCCTACTTGTCTAGAAAGACTCTTACCATTAGACATGATGTTCATTAACTGTCTTTCTACTTTAAATTATTTAATATATTCAACCTTTCTTTCTTCCACACTTTAAGTAAAAAATTCCTTTTTTTCCTTCCTTCCTTCCTTCCTTCCTTCCTTCCTTCCTTCCTTCCTTCCTTCCTTTTTCTTTCTTTCTATATTAATCCTTTTGCCAGTATTCTTGATTTAAAATTTCCCTAGCTTTCACTGGACATTATTCAATCATTTGCCCTAATTCTTGACACCTAGAGAAATTTTGCCATTATTTTTTCTACTTACATGACAGTTTCTGTAATATATAACTTATTACACATTATGCATTATATAATTTTTAGAGTTCGAATGTACTCTAATTAGTCATCAAGGGTCTGCTATCTAATAATACCTAGTATCTTTATATGATGTGCAAAGCTCAATTTTCATAACTTCATCCTCCAAAAAGATCAATAGAAAAAACACCTATTTATAAATGCCCAGCTCTTTGGACTTTGAAGCTAGCTCTCATGCATTAATTTTTTTCTCTCCAAGATAAATATTGCTAGTTCTCACAACACAAGCTTTTAAGATCATCATGATAACTCCCTGAAAGTACCTGGGTGTGCAAATATCCTGTAAAAACCTGGCAGGTGGACTTGACCACTGCAGGTTTGAGTATTGAATATGGAAGTTAAACTTTGAGTTCCTACTAGTAGCCATGTGCTACTGGTGGTATGTGGATAATCTCCAATCCTCACAGTAACATCTTGTAGTAGGTACTATTAATTTAGTAGATGGAGAAACTGAAGATCAGGGAGTTAGATGATTTTACTAATTTCATACAAGTGGCAAAACCTAGATTCAAAGTCAGGTCTCTGATGCCAAAATTTATGCACTTTTGTATATCTAGCTGCCTTCTCTATTCTAGGCCCTTTTCCTCTGTAAATACATTCCACATAAAGCATTCATATTTTTTAATTTAAAAAACACAAACTGTTAACTTTTCTGAAATAAAATTCATCTATTTCTCTTTTTACTCTTCTTAATATAGATTTCTATCTTTTATTTTTTGAAATCAAATGAAAGTTTTCAGCATCGTTCCTGGATAGATATACATGAAAGTGTAAATGTCTGTGCATGAGCACACACATAGATGCATCATATGTGATATGTGTATGTACATATGAGTGTGATAAACATGTATATATGTATGTGTTTTTCCAGGATAGCACAGTTATATAAATATGTATGCACATATATGTATATACGCAATAGAAACACATATACATTTAAATATTTTTTATTTTCTAGAAAAATGAAAGGGTTAAATCAAATTTCTGCTTTGGAGAAATAAAATCTGGCATTTTGAACATTGATGGAAAGATTTGTTACAATTAAGTAAAATAATTTCTTAGTATTTCTTTGCATTTAAATGGAGTAAATATTCTGAATTTATAAATCAAAACATGGCATATTCATCAACAGTCTGTAAAATTATTTCTTTAAATCTGTCTTTAAAAGTTTTCTTTAAAAAAATCTAAAATCTAAATGTCTAAATATCTTAAGTATTTTTAAATTATATTTTTCAAAACTTATTTATATAAATTTACATGACCAGTGGGCAAAATATTTTTTTCAATGAACACTGAATAATATTTCAATATGGTAATACTTCAATAATTTCAATAATATTTCAATAAAGTAATATCACTTCTCAATACAGCAAAAGACATATTTAAAAGTAAAATATCTAAAAAATTTCAACTATTCTCTGAAATATATTAAATATCTAACTATCCTAACAAAATTTTTAGACCCTTCAAACTTGTATTTAAAGAAAAAAGTTCTCAGTAAACACCTTTAATGACATTTATTAATTTTTCTAGTATAATTTTTCCAGTATTAATTATCTCATGATTTAAGAATGAGAAAAACATGAGCCCATTAATTAAGGTAAAGTTTACTTTAATTGCAGATTTCAATCAAATAAAAGAATATAATAGATATGTAGTTCTTTCCTCCATTAATTTTTCTAGTATAATTTTTCCAGTATTAATTATCTCATGATTTAAGAATGAGAAAAACATGAGCCCATTAATTAAGGTAAATTTTACTTTAATTGCAGATTTCAATCAAATAAAAGAATATAATAGATATGTAGTTCTTTCCTCACTTCAAATTATCATCTACCAGCTAATAGACTGGCTGTAATAGATCCTAGTTTGAACAGAAGAAAACTTGTTTAGGCAAGAAGAAGTCTTTATAACAATAGAAATGTTCTAGAACATAATATTTAGCTACCAGTTACAAATTAAAAAGAAATTTACAAAAACATATGAGAGGCTATAACTTTAGTGACCTTTATGTACTGCTCTATCTAAAGGTTTAATTAATTCTTAGAAAGTTAATATTGTTAACACACTCACACAAACACCCAGATAAGAAAAATATTAAAAAAAACAATTATGCACTGTGCTAAGTTGCATCAAGGAAATAAATATGGTGCTGAGTTATGGAATAGAGTGGGGGGTGTAAGGAGGGGTGGGTGATCAGATCATTCTTTGGAGTTAATGTTTAAGCTGAGATATGAAGGGTAAGAAAAGCACTGACAAAAGAGAGCAGAGGATGGGGCAGGGCAAACTGCTGGAAAAGATCATTTCAGGCAGAGGAAATCAAGCATGCTGAAGCCTGAGGTAAAACAGCCTGAAGAGCTGAAAAATCAGTTGGCCTCAAGTCTCAAGAATTTCATAGGAATGGTTTGAGATCCCAGGAACCAAATTACGCAAGGTCCTTAAAGACATAACAAGGCGTATGAATTTTTATTTAATTGCAATGTAGGACCTTTAAGCAGAGAAGTGACATAATCCCATTCTTATAGCTTGCCACTCTGGCTGCCTTATGGAGCACAATGTACAGGATTAGGGATAGAAGTTGGAGAATGTCTGTAGTTGTATTCCAGACTAAAGATTCTGATGATGAGCCAGACAAGGTTACTGGCAATAGGGACGAAGAGGAATGGACTAACTCCAGATACATTTTGGGGTAGAACTGATCAGATTATTTGACTTTCCACACACTACTGAACTTCATGCCAATATATAAAACTGTCTTCTAAATGTCTTTAGCATACATATTTTCTAGGTACATAAAACTCAATAAATCCAACACTAAACTCATGATAATGTTCTCAAAATCTGTTAGTATTCTGGTATTTTCTATCTCAGTAGTGATTTCCTACCTAATTCAAGGTAGAAATTAGGTTACATAAAAATATCTCCTCCCTCCACATACCACATTCAAATGACTATTAATTACTGTTTATTTTGTTCTTTTTGAAATTCAGGCCTTTCCCTGTTCTTTATCCCCAGTACTATTATCCTTTACACAGGCAGTGGCAATTATATACCACCAATAGCATTTTCAAGGAAAAAAATGTTGAAGTGTGTATTCAATCCCACATTGTCTCCAATTTTTCTTCAGTCTGCATGCTACTAAATGGAAGAATTGGGGCTAATTCTGTAGTTGAAAGATCTAGAAAACCTCAATTTATTTTCACTCAGCTCAGGACAATTGTTCTTGATCTTGATGAAAGACAGGAGTCCATTGCTAGAGAAGTTTGTTTTTCTGATTTTTTGTTGTTGTTGTTATGTGTCAATGCCATAATACATAACTTAAAACCACATAGTTTGGATGCTTTTTGTTATAGTATCCAAATCACATTGTTTTCTCTTCTCCAGATACTCTGAAACTACTAAATCATAAGAATCAGGGCTCAACAAAGAAAATAACAAAAGCTACATGTGTTTTTCTGGCAGCCAGCTTTACATTTTTTGACTTTTTAAACAAGTAGATAATCAACCTGGGCAGTTATGAGTTTGGTATTAAAGGGTAGGTATATTTGTGCTAATGTGTTCATAATATATTTTTGTAGTAGAAATGTGAAGAATCTTTAGAACATATCATTCAATTTATACTAAAGATTTCCATTCAGCTTAAATAAGTGAAGCCTGTTTTTCATTTTACATTTGTAAATAAACTACTACTTTAAAGTTTTTCTATTTTAAGAAAGATGTACTTTTAGGTTCACTTTCTGCTTTCATAAAGAAATACGTATTTAAAAAATCACTTGTATCGGGGAGACCATTTTCCCTAGAGCAAATGTAAAGTTTTCCCAAAATAATCTATTGGCAAACAAAGATTTTTTTTTTTTTAATTTATGGATACTTTTTCTTGCATTTTTTACTTTTTCTCATGTAGAAGGCAGAGATTAATGAGAAACTTCAGAAGAAGAGATGAAAGAAATTCAGCTTGCTATAAGGAGGAAGAGTTTAGGTAAATCATTTTAAAGATTGGCCTGATAGTATTAAAATTTAGAGACAATAAAACTAGAGATTTTCATTAATATATATATATATATACATATATATATATATATTTGAATATGTATATTTATACATGAGTGAAGCATATGAATGTAAAAGACTGGGGAACTTTATTTAAATGACAGCTGATTAAACTCCCTAATGCAATGTCTCCCAATAAAATAACTCAAAAAAAACTAAGGGAAAATACGAAGTGAGAATTCATGCCAACATTAAATTTTAGTAACGTTGGAAAACTTGCTCCTAGTATTGAGAGATTTTCTGTAATTACAAGGTCAGTGGACTAAAAAATACAACAAGGTAAAGAGAATGTTTAGTGGAAACTGAATAAACATGTTAAGGTAGAAGGTAGCATGTTTTATTTTCTTAACCCTATTGTCGATTGCCTAGTGCAGAAATAGTAAATCCCTATTAAGAGCAAACTAGGCAGTTATCCATTAATGTACCAGTGTTACTTCTGAAAAAGTGCCTTAACCCCCTTCCCTCAGAATGACTTTTAATATTTCTTTTTCTTCATGTTCCAGGGAGAATCCAAACAATCTGGCAGTAAGTTTAGGAGATGAGAACTGTCAGAGGTTCATTTACATCAGGAGATGTAGTTCCCCAGGTGGTGAATGTGGTGGAGGAAAAAAGTAAAAGACAGAATTGCAGTTTGCATATTCCTCAAAACTAACATGCATTAGAAGCAGGTATTAAAATACCACATGGTCTAGAATAGTTCCGGTAGCTGAAAGAGTCATAAACACCGAGAATCAGGTTGAGAGACATGTACATCACCCTGTCTTTGAGGTGAAGGCTGAAGGAAATCATGTGAGTAGAAACAAAGGCAAACGATATACTCTGATTATTGTCAAACAGCAGGTTTGCCTTCTGAAGTAGAAAACCACTGGAAATAGATAACATGGTTCTAATAATATAGTTCCTTCAGGAAAAAAGGAAAATGAACTTCATTCTAAAGGCTTAGGAAAACAATAGGCTTCTCAATATGGGCAGTCACAGGAGAACATGTTCTAAAATTGCCTGATATCTGAAGTTCGCAGAATACAAAATACACAAATTAAAAAGCTGTTATGAAAGAGTAGCTAAAAGTCAAAAGGAAAGAAAATGCGAATAAAAAGCAACTAATTGAGATAAAAGGGAGATGTTTGAGATAAGAAATTATAGAAAATCCAATAATGCAAGAGCAAAATTAAAATCTGTAATTTACACAGTAAAAAATGCAATTGTTATTCTCAAACAATGAATTACTGATGGGAAAGAAAAATTTGGGGCACTCGCCCAGATAAATTCATAAAGATAAAAATGATAAGAGAAAATATAAATGATATGGAGGACACATAGATACTTATTGAATTATAAAATAACTAAAACACTGAAACAAAGGCAGTTATCAAAGACATAATTTTTTTTTTCCTTTTTGTCTTTTTTACTGACCGGTAATGGGATCACAACCCTCGGTGTTGCGCCCGCACCATGCTCAG
>NW_007731223.1:142834-152619 GCF_000696425.1 Galeopterus variegatus | reverse complement strand
TTCCTAACCTCAGTGGTATTGAGAGTCATAAAAATAAGGACACTAACATATGAGTACAAGGAAAAGGGCGTAACTGCTCATCCTTGAAAATGCCACCATCATATTATTATTTCATATACTGTTTTAGATAATACATTGAATAATTCTTCCACCTAACAAATATGGGTGAACTACAGGACAGTATTGCTTAGGGAGATAGATAACACACACACACACACACACACACACAATGTTTGGCTCTGGAGGCTTAGACAAACGAATTACATAAATACATATATAGTTTTGGAGATATCAGAGGCCAAGAATCAGTACAGTAGTTTTCCAAAATGCTTTTCTCTAGATTTGGGAGGGGATAGTACAGTATGTTTTCATCTACCTACCAGTACAATATTTTGTGTAAGATACTCTGAAGTCACTTTCTGCTTTGTTAGTAAAGTTGTCTCTTTTTCCAGAGCTGCAGTTGTTTTAAAGTGTAATTTATAAAGACTAACAAATAATGTACTGAATAAAGTGGCATTTAACATCTAGAAGCCATTTTGATCCCAAAAGTTGCTTACATGTCGAACTCAGTATGCAGCACATGAAGCTTTTTCTTAAACAAGGGTGTAATATGAAAGCTGCTTTTTTGAGTAAAAGAACATTCCACTTACTTAAATGAATTGAAAATAAATTCAGGCAAGCAGTTAAGAGGTTTTATTTTTAGAATAACAAGTTAAGTGTAAATATTTTAATGTTGGTTTGCTCATCTATAATCTGAGATCATGCTATAGTGAGAAAAATATCCCCAAAGTACAATTTAATGCACTGGGGGGAAAAAACCAAAAAACTAAAAATGGTAATTCCAGCTACAATCTTTAGATCATCCTTGTAATGTGTTATGGGTCCATTTTTTCTTGAAATAGCTTAAATTGAAGCAGTTTCCCCTGTTTTGCAGATTTTTGTAGTTAATTTTAATTTTGTCTATCATTTGGGAAAATGGACTGTCTGTGTAGATATGAAGTATTTTTTTTCCATAAGACACATTTATTTTTTATTAAAAATACTCGTATAACTTCGTATAATGTATGCTATACGAAGTTATTACGACTTAAGCATAAAATGGGTAGCAACTTTCACAACAAATTTGGGACTGAATTTTTAACAAAACAAAGATGAGTTTGTATATAAAGTAGGTATTTTTATGCATAAATATATTTGGCTATGTGCATGTTTCATTTAGCAGAAACTTGCAAATACATAGCTGGTACTGCTCGTAAGTTATACATGAACAAGTAGAGAAAAATATTGGAAGATTTCCAGTTAAACATGAAAGATCAAATACATTTATGATCACACCCTTCCAAAACCCCACATAAATGAAAGTGAAGACATAAACACACATACAGACACACACACACGCACATTTACACACATACAAATTCAGAAAATTGAAATTCTAGCAGAGAAGTCAACCACTTGAAGTTTGAATTTTGATATACTAGTAATAAATAACTTAGCAGACTCGAGAAAGATTAGTGCTAAGTATAAATTATTCCCACTGCAGAATCCTGGAAAAGCCCAAGAATTAGACAAGTATTACGATGAGAGAGCATGGGTGGCTCTGAAAAACAGGGTTAGTTGAAAGTCTGATTCAAAAGCCCCTGAACATGCTGACAGAAGACAAGGGGTATACTGTGGAGAAGATGAACCAGAGAAGCTCTCCATTTTGAAACATTAGCCAGTGCTGAGTGAAAACACCAAAAGAAGAGGAGAATAAAGAAAAAAGACAGCATCTTGAGTGGAAAGCTAAGTAACACCATATATTTGAAAAACAGCTCCAACAGAAAGGTCCAGAGAAAAAGAATAAAATATTGATAAGGAACATTAAAAAAAAAAAGAGAAAGAGAGAGAACATATCAGAAAGTATAAAATTATAAAACAAAAATAGGATACTATAAGGAATATCTCCAAAACAGCTTTAGGAAATTAAAATATGGTAGCAGAAAGGTGAAAATCAACAGAGAGATTTAAAGATAAATTTGAAAAAAATTCACAGAATGCACAGCAATAAGGCAAAGAGATAGACAGTAGGCATTTTTCAGAAATGTGAGATTGCAAAAAGTTTACTTGCTAAAATAATTTTGGGTGAATCCTAAGAGGATATACACATTTTTTAACTGTGTTAAAACATTGCAACAGTGATAGAGAAAAAAGAGATTATTATTAAATCAATGGAGACTAGAAAGTTGTATAAGAAAGAAAAAAAATCATAACATACTATCTGATTTAAATGTCATTAAAATTGATACAATAATAACTTAAAGAGTGAATGTAGAATTAAATATGATGGTAATATAACCACGTTGAAAGGATGGAGTAGAAGATATGTAAAAAAGCCAAACTTTTTTGTTTGTATACAAAGCCAAAGATAACATGTGAAACTGAATTATAAAGAAATAGGAGTATTACATATGATTTTTATCTATGGAGATAAAATTATCTACATTTGGGAAATGGTAATGGGGACTGAGAAACACTGAATAGGCAATTGCTGTTTTTATAGAATTTATAGTACTATTTGATTTTAAACTAAGATATATAAAATTTTGATAAAATAAAAGAGAAATATCAAAACAATACTGAAAATAAAAAAATCAAAATGTTAGCAGGTAATCCAGGTGGTGAGATTATGAGTGCTTTTAATTTTTTTCATTAGACTTCTCTGTATTATTAAACTTTTCTTCAATAAACCTGGATTACTACTACAATCTGATAAAAAGACTGAGAAAAATACTGAGGAAACTCCAAAATTATGATTAAAAATACCTTACTATTATTAGCAAATTATGACATTAAAGAAGATGAGTAATTTCTAAAAATAAAGACATACCTTGACATTAAACATATTTTATGGGAGTTAATATGTATGTAAAGGAAAAGGCTTTGCTTTACCAGATATTTTAAAGACTGTTAGCACTTAAATAAACACTGAGGACTGTTTAGATGATCTCAATAGTTTTGACATCTTGTTAAAAAAGAAATTGTCCCATTATAATTTTTCTGTGCACTTTTTTAAAATGCTGAATATTAGTCTCACTTCATCAGTGTGAAGCATTTTCCTCTAAGTGAGAACAGATGGTTTTATTACTAATTCAGAAGATTTTTTTCCCCCAGTAACACAGACTGAAGTTATAAATAGGATTTCCCAGGCTTATTTCATTTTTTGCCATATGCTCAAGAGAAATTATGCTTACTCATAAGAGACAAGAAGAAATGCTGAGCAAAAATGGGTTTATTTGACATCTGAAACTAATTGCAAAGGGTCTCTTACTATCATAAAGAAACATGTGTGCTCTGTGTTGTTCTCACAACTGTCTACTAGATTGTCATGTGAAATACTGCTGCCACTGCAGTGCTTTGTCCCCACACACCAGTAATTATAGTCATTACTGTCAAATAATATCATTTCACTCAATGCTTCCTACATGGGCGGAGTAGTCCTGCAACTAAATAAGAGAAACTTTTATGGGTTCTTAATTTAAATTGGAATACATACGTAAAGTATCTCCTATCTCTCTAAAATTCCAGCTCCTAGAATCATGCCTAAGATGGAGTAGATGCTCAGTAACTGACTGATGTTATATTTAAGTAAATAAAGAATTTACTGATTTATCAGTAAAATAAGGTTTACTTGAATTATTCTCATTTTTAAAAAATACACTGGTAGTTTCCAAATTCTACATTCATTAACCTTGATGTTAATTATCTACTTTATCAACTAATTTTTTTTTTTTTTGATAAATGAGCTTTGAATTAGGCTGCTCTAATATTTTCTAGGTCCTTATAATTGAGAAGGATACAAAATCCCAAAACACCTCAATAACCCAAGCCAGATTTTTCAAATGTTCATAGCAAATTTATTTCTTTCGTATATTTAAATTAATTCTCTAATTCTGTATGCACTTTGAACCTAGCCAGCTTACTCATTCAATCCTTGTATAACTCCTTCTGGCCCTTTTGATGGGATCTTTCCATTCTTGGTATTATATTTACTTTTCATTGTCTATAAAACAATACAAAACAGAGCAAACACTTCCATAACATTGGGAGGAAATGGTTTATAGAAACAGTTTATATCAGTTAACCTTTGACATAGTTGTAAAGGCCTCAACTTCTACAAGTGGAAGTAAAGAAATGGCTTATTTCCCTTTTCTCAGTTTTACTGGTATTTTGGATATTTGACCTAATAAGTTTGGTTCAATTTAGTACTTATGAAGTGGTGGAGTTTTTAATTCACTGTGATAAATGCTAAAGAATAAAGCTCTTGCACTTAGAAGATTTATAGACTGGAGCTGTAAATAACAATATTAAAAATACCAAAGATTGTGCATTTTTAAAATGCTGTCTTATGAATGTACTGTTACATTTTAAATGGAAATTTTCAAAAAAACAGAGTAATCTGATGACCCCCTAAAGACCCATCTATCAGTTTCAACTAGTAACAACATATGGCCGATTTTGCTTCATCTACAACATACCCTATCCTCCCAATCCCCACCCTCACTGAACCACTGGATTATTTTGAAACAAATCCAAGACTTTATATCATTTCATCAGTGAATATTTCAATTTGAACCTCTAAGAGATAAAGACTCCTCTGTTTCTAACAAATTTATTAACAAATATTAAAACATTGTGCTTAAAAGACAAAGAGCAAAAATTAAAGTTATGTTATCTGAGCAAGTGGCTTCATCGGGAGAGAGAATGAGAGAGAGAGAATTATATTTTTTTGACCTTCATAGTTTGCCTCTTGCTTTTATGTCTGTTTGTTCTGACCCTAGGTGAGGAAGAAGGATCTTCCAAGCCTTTATGACTTCTTGTAATTTCCTCCCTCTATATCACTATTCTTGTGCACTTGTAATTCCTATCATGTTCCTCTACCAGGCCACTTCTCAGTCACCTTTACCTAGGCCTTATTGGCTAAGAAAATTATTCTGTCCTTTTCACATAACCCTGTTGTTTCAGTTATTCATGAATGGAGTGATTTCCTTTTATATTTAATTATTTCTAGGGGCAGGGAAAGAAAGTCCTAGAGAACAGGCACTGGATTTTATTTATCTGTCTTCCATCAGAGCCCAGACAAGTGCCTGACATAAAAAGTACTTGATATTTTTTAAATAAAACAATATGCAGGATATAAATTTCTTTCTTTACTAGTTCAATTCCCAAAGGGAACAGGATAAGTTTAACTGTTTTTTTATGTCACTTGGCACATGGGGGACTCAGTAAATGCCACATTATAATAATTCTGGGAAGGTGAGTCATCTATGTCAGACCACAAACAGAGAATTAACCATGCTTTTTGTTACACCTACTCCTCAGTGATTTTTAGAATTGTTCTCCTCACTGTCACAAAAAGCCCAGGCCTATTGTTAAAAATGACATTTACATTACAGAGTCTGTAATGTAAAAACACCTTGGCAGGTTTTGTGACAATATATTATAACTTGAGATGTAGAAACTTGACATTTTTTGTTTTATTTTAAAGAGATGTACTAATTCTAGCAAAATTGTAGTTGCACATTATTTTGGCACTATTTCAGGATACTGCCTTTATAATTTTTAGAAAATGCTTGAGAAAAATCACAATGTATACTCTTGTTAATAAGATCAATTATGCCAGAAAAACACTAAAGAAAGAGAAATATTATTTTTTGGCAAAGGCACTACAAAATTTTTCTTTTAAACAACTATCTTTATCCTTACATCAACCAGATGTGTTATTACCCAAGAAAATTCTCTCTGCACATCTCTTACTCCTTTCCTCTTTCTAATTCTTGCTTTATTAGAAACTATTGCTTTTAACCAGTGTTGTAATTGTGAAGACCACTTCTGATTTATTTCCTGCTTGCATGTGTGTGTGTATGTGTATCTCCTTGTATTATTTGTCTGATTCATTCAAAAGAAAAGCTTATTAGTTTTACTTTCAGGGGAATTTCCATAATTTTTAACAATTATAGGGAGAAAATTCATAAAAAAATACAGAGAAAAGTTGGATAATTTTTGTTTTGTTTTGTTTTCATAAGCAAAAAGTTTAAAAAGCAAATGTTAACAACAAAACTCCCAAAGCACGTACCTCTGAGAAAAATGGCAAGCTAAACACCATTGTGACCACTAAAGGATTGATTAGATACAAAAATTGACAGTAGTCTAATTAGAAACAAGAGAATAAACTTAGGCAATATGTCACAAAATGATCAGTTCAAGTTAAAACTAGACATGTTTTAGTTTTCTTTTTTTATATCTTAAGTTCAACAGTTTTTACAGAGCTTCCGTATCTGGAAAGTTATTTTATTCTGTGAAATGCAGTATGACTGATAGGCACCCATGCCAAAATGATATATGCATGAAGTGTTTTTACAGAAATACACATACACATCCCTTTTGGTAAGAAAAATCACGTATCTTGAAAAATAAAAAGTATATAGGATATTTTACTTAATTGCTTTACTTCACAATTAGAGGAAACTATGATATAGGAAAGAAGGAAGTTTGGAAGAAAACATGATTTTTCATAAACAAGTAATCACTGAAACTGCCTTATTGACAAGGAAAGGGAAGGAAAAGCTCAGGAACTCACTGATTTTCTCATCACTTTCTATCAGAAGGTCAGGGCAAATCTTATGAAAATTTCCTGCTACTTACCTAAATTTGCCCATTTATTAACTCAACAAATATTTATTGAAGAGTATTCCATGCTTAACGTTGTGTCTTTCATGAAGGACATAAAATAAAACTTGATTCCTAACCTCAGTGGTATTGAGAGTCATAAAAATAAGGACACTAACATATGAGTACAAGGAAAAGGGCGTAACTGCTCATCCTTGAAAATGCCACCATCATATTATTATTTCATATNAAAAAATACAGAGAAAAGTTGGATAATTTTTGTTTTGTTTTGTTTTCATAAGCAAAAAGTTTAAAAAGCAAATGTTAACAACAAAACTCCCAAAGCACGTACCTCTGAGAAAAATGGCAAGCTAAACACCATTGTGACCACTAAAGGATTGATTAGATACAAAAATTGACAGTAGTCTAATTAGAAACAAGAGAATAAACTTAGGCAATATGTCACAAAATGATCAGTTCAAGTTAAAACTAGACATGTTTTAGTTTTCTTTTTTTATATCTTAAGTTCAACAGTTTTTACAGAGCTTCCGTATCTGGAAAGTTATTTTATTCTGTGAAATGCAGTATGACTGATAGGCACCCATGCCAAAATGATATATGCATGAAGTGTTTTTACAGAAATACACATACACATCCCTTTTGGTAAGAAAAATCACGTATCTTGAAAAATAAAAAGTATATAGGATATTTTACTTAATTGCTTTACTTCACAATTAGAGGAAACTATGATATAGGAAAGAAGGAAGTTTGGAAGAAAACATGATTTTTCATAAACAAGTAATCACTGAAACTGCCTTATTGACAAGGAAAGGGAAGGAAAAGCTCAGGAACTCACTGATTTTCTCATCACTTTCTATCAGAAGGTCAGGGCAAATCTTATGAAAATTTCCTGCTACTTACCTAACTTTGCCCATTTATTAACTCAACAAATATTTATTGAAGACTATTCCATGCTTAACGTTGCGTCTTTCATGAAGGACATAAAATAAAACTTGATTCCTAACCTCAGTGGTATTGAGAGTCATAAAAATAAGGACACTAACATATGAGTACAAGGAAAAGGGCGTAACTGCTCATCCTTGAAAATGCCACCATCATATTATTATTTCATATACTGTTTTAGATAATACATTGAATAATTCTTCCACCTAACAAATATGGGTGAACTACAGGACAGTATTGCTTAGGGAGATAGATAACACACACACACACACACACACACACAATGTTTGGCTCTGGAGGCTTAGACAAACGAATTACATAAATACATATATAGTTTTGGAGATATCAGAGGCCAAGAATCAGTACAGTAGTTTTCCAAAATGCTTTTCTCTAGATTTGGGAGGGGATAGTACAGTATGTTTTCATCTACCTACCAGTACAATATTTTGTGTAAGATACTCTGAAGTCACTTTCTGCTTTGTTAGTAAAGTTGTCTCTTTTTCCAGAGCTGCAGTTGTTTTAAAGTGTAATTTATAAAGACTAACAAATAATGTACTGAATAAAGTGGCATTTAACATCTAGAAGCCATTTTGATCCCAAAAGTTGCTTACATGTCGAACTCAGTATGCAGCACATGAAGCTTTTTCTTAAACAAGGGTGTAATATGAAAGCTGCTTTTTTGAGTAAAAGAACATTCCACTTACTTAAATGAATTGAAAATAAATTCAGGCAAGCAGTTAAGAGGTTTTATTTTTAGAATAACAAGTTAAGTGTAAATATTTTAATGTTGGTTTGCTCATCTATAATCTGAGATCATGCTATAGTGAGAAAAATATCCCCAAAGTACAATTTAATGCACTGGGGGGAAAAAACCAAAAAACTAAAAATGGTAATTCCAGCTACAATCTTTAGATCATCCTTGTAATGTGTTATGGGTCCATTTTTTCTTGAAATAGCTTAAATTGAAGCAGTTTCCCCTGTTTTGCAGATTTTTGTAGTTAATTTTAATTTTGTCTATCATTTGGGAAAATGGACTGTCTGTGTAGATATGAAGTATTTTTTTTCCATAAGACACATTTATTTTTTATTAAAAATACCTGTTTAACACTATTTGTATACATGTGATGATATTAATGCTGATATTAATACTGAACTGTAAAATTCAGGAACTAAAATGTGACTCTGTAATCCCCCCCAAATAATATATATATATATATTATATGTATGTATATGTGGGATCATCAGGAAGCTGAAAATTAAATGATAGATGTTAAGTGACTATTTTATCCTATTCGTGATATTATTATAATCGTGTTAAAAACGAGAAAGTCTTTATCACTTACCAGTGTATGTTCAAATATTTACTGACAAAACGACAGGCTATCTGGAATTTTTTCAAAGTATCCCAATGGTCTGGTGTGCGGGGTGGGTTTAAACAGATGAAGCAAAATTGGCCATATCTTAATGCTGGTTGAAACTGATTGATGGGCGCATGAGGTTAATGGGACTTCTCTCTTCACTTATCTGCTTATTTGAAAATTTTCATAATAATAAGTAAGTTTTAGAAGTAACACATTCACAATTAATATGTATTTAAAGTTATGCAACATTTAGTATTTGATATTTAAACCCACACTATTAAGTGAAAAAAAAATTTACTGTGGTTTCAGAAATTTGAGTTGTTTTACACTGAATAAAATGGTGACAATAAGTTGAAATTAAAGCCTTGAAATACAGGTTTGGCTTCTGGATACTTTGGAGCAAAAACGCGGTCTTTTTACATTGATAATATAAAAGTAGATTAACTTCCAGTAAACAGATTTGATATCAAATTTATTCTATCTAAAAAGAAGTTTTTCTTTTCTTTATTTATAATATTTCTTTGTTTTAACAGTTCCTAATAGAAGTTGGTTTATTAACAATTCAAAAGAAGTCAGTGTGATCTAGTGGCTCTACACACTGCAATAGAATAGGATTTTTAAAATCTTTCAAAATAAGCTGAGGTTATAAAAGATGCAATGTATCCATAAACAATAATCATTTTAAATAATATTACTCTATATACTGAATTTCAGTAAATTAAAACAAAAATGTTATGAAAAATCCAATAAAGTATAGGGTTATATCTTTAATTCACCTGATTCTTTCCTTTACATACAGTTTAAAGTGTGGAA
>NW_007731223.1:140029-142209 GCF_000696425.1 Galeopterus variegatus | reverse complement strand
TATAGGGTTATATCTTTAATTCACCTGATTCTTTCCTTTACATACAGTTTAAAGTGTGGAAATAATAAAGATAAAATCTCTCTCTATGTATATTGATGTAAAATAGTACATTAAGGTCAAATATTTTAATGCAATTGAGTCAACTTTATTTTATTATTTATTTATTTATTTATTTCCTGTTCAAGGTGGAACGTTGACTTCTTGGGGTTCTTGGTGAGTTCTGTATCAATCTTCAGTGAACTGAAACATGTGAGATAATGTGTTGTTTATACACTGTAAATCTACTTTCAGTGAGCTGGAAATGTTGTAGATAATAGGTTGTTTATGATTTGCAAATTTGTTCAGTGAGCTGAAAATATGTCAGATAATAGGCTGTTTATGAATTCTAAATCAATATTCAGTGAGCTGGAACTATGTTAGATAATGCGCTTTGTGTGAGTTGTAAATCTGTTTTCAGTGAACTAGAAACATGTTAGATAATGGGTTATTTCTGAGTAGTAAATCTGTTTCAGTGAGTTGAAAACATGTTAGGCAATGGGTTGTTCATAAACTGTAAATCCACTTTTTAGTGAACTGAAAACCTATTTAATAAAGGACTCTTTATATGTTATAAATCTGTTTTCAATAAGCATGAAATGTGCAGGAATAATGGGTTTGTTTTGACTAGAAGATCCCACTCTGCTGAACTAGAAACATGCCATCTAATAGATTTTTTTATGGGTAGTAGACCTGTGTCCAGTGATTTAGATATATGGAATAATGCTGTCCTGTTTACATAAGCATTGTAACTTTAATCTATTTTCAGCATGCTGTTCTCTGCTGAATAATGGTTCTGTTTGATTATATTTAATGGAGTGGAAAGATAGTAAAGGTCTGTTTTCAGTGATGTGGTACCAGATTTGTTTTTGAAGTATTGAGTTTTGTTAATTTTTAACAGCTACCAAATTTTTCTGGTACTCAGGAAATGCTGTAAAATATGGAAACCACCAATTCTGGCTTTGGTGGACTTATAGTCAAACATAGAAACGTGCCACATAAGAAATAGGGAATATAAGGGGTGGCTGGTTAGCTCAGTTGGTTATAGTGCAATGTTAATCACATTGAGGTCAAGGGTTCAGATCCCTGTACCAGCCAGAAACCAAAATCCAATAAATGTAGAATGAACACCACCTATAAATTTATCATAAGCTGAGATACAAAAGAAGAAACCTAAAATATCAGTGGAGAGACAACATGAACAAGCGTGAAATAAAATTTAATTTAAAACAAATGCCAAAGTGCATGATCAAAGCCAAAAACAAAGATAAAAGAAGTTATAGTAAGGTTAAGAGACTAGTGAGAAAACAATCATTGCATGAAGGAGAGGTTAAAAATAAGTTAAAAACAAGTTAAAAAAACACAGCACAAAAAACTCTTAGAAGAAAACATAGGGGAAATACTTCAGGATATAGAATTGGGCAGAGACTATGAATAAGACCCCAACAGCACAAGCAATAGAAGAAAAAATAAACAAATGGGATTATATCAAACTAAAATGCTTCTGCACAGTAAAGGAAACAACAGAGTGAACAACCTACTGAATGTGAGAAAATATTTGCAAACCATACATCCAACAAGGAATTAATTTCTAGAATATACGAGGAACTCGACTGCACAGTAAAAACAAGAAACAATCCAGTTAAAAAATGGGCAAAGGAGCTGAAGAGACATTTTTGAAAGGGAGACATACAAATGGCCAGGAGGTACATGAGAAAATGCTCAACATCACTAATCATCAGGGAAATGCAAACCGAAACTACACTGAGGTATCATTTCACCCCAGCTAGACCGGCTACTATTAAAAAGAGTGAGAATAACAGATGCTGGTGAGGATATGGAGAAAAAGGAGCTTCTCTACACTGTTGGTGAGACTGTAAATTAGTACAGCCTTTATGGAAAACAGTATGGAGGTTTCTCAAATGACTATAGATAGAACTACCATACAATCTAGCAATCCCACTTCTGGGTATATAACCAAAAGAATGGAAATCATCATGTCAAAGGGTACATGCATTCCCATGTTCATTGTGCTCTATTTAAATAGCCAAGATATGGAACCAACCTAAATGTGCATTGGTGGATGACTGGATAAGAAAAATGTGGTATATATACACAATGCAACGCTACTTAGCCATAAAAAA
>NW_007731223.1:89489-138896 GCF_000696425.1 Galeopterus variegatus | reverse complement strand
ATTATTTCAGTTTTCAGAAAATATTGAGAGAAAAGTACATATTATATCACCAGCCATTATTTAAATTAATGCTAACTTTTATTGATGTGATACATGCACATAGTGTTTTTCAAAAAGTGAATACTTTAGAAGTCTATTAACAAAAATCTACCATTCACTAACGTCCCACCCCTTTCCTCTAAAACAAAGTATTGCTCTGCAAAGGCAAATTTTTTTCACTTTTAAGGTAATTTCTTTTAGGGATACTCTTCATGTTAATAAATAATGTTCTTATACCTCACTGGTTTTTATTAATTTTAAACAATGTCTTAGTTTAAATACAGGTCTTCTTGCATACTTCCAATAGTTTTACATGTCAATTTATGTTGTTCATTGCAGAGCCAAGTATGTATTATGATTAGGTTTCCTTGTTTGTATTTTTGTTCTCCTTTAGTTAAAAACTGTTTTTCAACTTGCTTCATTTCCTACGTACCTGTCTTTATAGAAGCTATGTCAGTTAAACATAAAATTATATTCTAGATGCTTACACACCGTGTGATTTATCAAAGCTGTTTTTCTTCTGAAGCCTCAAACTCCTGCTTTGATAGGGACCAGGGCTTTTCTAAGCTTGATGCACTTTAACTTTCATCTTAGGATAACATTTTGATTGTTTACATGTGGTATATGAGATTCCTTTATATCCTAAAGATCATGTCTTTCTCTTCTTTGTTTTATTCCCTTCCTTTACTAGAAGCACATTCTCCAACAGCTTTTTAAGAAAGGTACATCACAATGAAATATTTGGTGAATGTGCATGTCTGAAAGTGCTTTGCACTGATTGATAATTCCCCCTGCTGTCTTTGAAATGTATTGTTAATTCTCATCACTGTTTTTCCTTATCATTCTGTTTTTGTACGTTTTCAGTTTTACTGTTTTTTGTTTTTTCACTGTCATTTCAATTGTATTTAGAAAGGACAAGTAGATAAACGTATTGTCAATTCCATTTCGTTCAAAATATCACTACTCATGTTTTCTCTTCCTCTGGTTTTAATTCCTGAGTTTCTTTCCATAAAATCCGCTGCATCTTGTCCCTTCCCATTATCAGAGGTCAAAGTTAATCAATTCATAGACATAGTCATGTATAGAGAATATTGAAATTATGTAGCAATCATTATTAAAGAATTAAGAAGGTAGATAAATTTAACAATTTAGTCACCTTCTCAGGTTTGTATCTGAATGTTTCTCACCTTAGCAGTTCAATTGCACAGTCACTGAGTACAGAATGGTACTAGCAAATGTGCTAGAAAATATAAAATGAAAAATAAGAAAGTAGATCCTCCCAGTTTTGTTATGGAGAAATTGAAATTAAAGTACTGGAAGCCAACAGAGAATGTAGTTATATTAAAGGATTTGAAGATTATGGGTCCAGAGAGACAAAGTTAGCTTAAAAATTGTCCACTGGATTAAATCCCATGAGTCACTGCTGCAGACATAGTTCTGAGCTAATTCCTCTCTAATAATTACCCAATACTTATTAAGGTTTTAGGCTTAAAACAAATTTATCCCATCTTCTTTTTTCATATATATTTCATATACAGGTCATATTTAATATGATATATCCTAAGTATATCTTAGATTAAAACTGTCCCAAATTGTGATACACATAAAAAATTCAATATTTGGGAGATGCGGCCTTGGACCCTTGCCCCGCCCCACCACTACCACTGCTGCCACCCATCCAGGCCAGTGACAGAAGCCAGCCATAAGCTCAGGGAACCCGGGGAGATGGTGACATAGACCCTAGCCCTGCCCCCACTGCTGCCACCACTGCCACACATCCAGGCCAGCAACAGAGCCAGCCCTAGAGGGCTCAGCTCCCAGAGGAGCCCATTTGGGATCCTGAGAAACTGGGTCCAGGACAGCCCCACCCCTGCCCATAACCAGATCCTAGAAAATACTTATTAATCATCTGTATTTCTTTAGGTGTGTGACTTATCTGCTCATGTCCTTTACCAAATTTCAGCTTAGATTTTTCTAATTCATTTTTAAGAGTTCTTTTTGCAATAAGGATTTTAATCTTTGTGTGTTTAAGAGAGAGAGAGAGAGAGAGAGAGAGAGAGAGAGAATAGAATAATGTTTACCAGAGGTTGGGAAGGGTGGGGGTGAGGGGGGAAGATAAGGGGTGAACTAATGGGGACAAAACTATGGTATTTATTCTAAGTGAATCATTGTGCAAGATATGCACGTATTGAAACAACACACTGTACCCCATACAAATGAATAAAAGTAAAATTGAACTTAAAAAGCAATAAAATAAAAAATTCAATATTCTAAGTTGTACTGCATTTAAAATGTATAATAAATAACGACTAGAATATATACCTAATTGAAACACTCTACATAAGTAATCTAGATAATTATCTCAACTCTCTCTTTTATCATTTCTGAATCTTGTGTTAAAAACTCAAGAATAGAGTGACTGTATGAAATAAGACAATTACTGAAATACAGTACATCCACAATTATATTCCTCAGGTATTAAAAGGAAAAAAAATGCCAGTTCACCTAACTATATTTATATGAGGCTTTTTTTGAGTGGAAAAAAAAAAAAGATGGAAAAATAGAGGACAAAGCAATTCACTGTTTTTATTTGTATAGGTATATAAACACAGATGTTTAAGAAATATATAACTTGTTATAGTTATATACATTAAGGAAAAAGTACTTAAGAATACATACCTGGCACTAACATGGGTTCTCTTTGCATTAAAGAGGGTAATGTGAAGGAATTAAAAATGAAGGAAATAGAAGAGAAACAATTAAATTACACCAACTCCAGATAAAATTAGATGAAGATAAACTTTTAAAAATGATAGAGAACAAAAAGTTAATTTGAGATGTGGTAAAAATCCTGGAATTTATTTAATTTCCTATTGATATTAATAAAAATAGAATCTCAGCAGTGAAAAAATGCCATTTTCATTGTAATGGATGCAGTTTTTTGCACAAATAGAAAGGATTCAACAAGAAATAGAAAATTTCACAATATTCCCTATAGCAAACTATTTTAATCTTAGCAGTGAGTATCTGTTTTCAAGTAAAATTTGTGAAACATTGCCTTAGGTCTAAAATATCAATTCTCGGAGGTACCTGCATTCCTGCTGAGAGAGATTTAGAAGTTTTTGCACATATAGCAAGGAAATTGCCAATGGTAATCATTTTAATGAAGTGGCTGCAAATGTTTGAGATTGCAAAAATATTGATAACAGAAAAGTTAGAAGCAGCAACTTTTAATAATGACCAATTATGTAAAATGTATTCTAATTTACAAGTAGACAAAGGGCAGTGATTAAGAAAGTGCATTAACATTATTAAAGTAATTTTAAGCAAAATACTATGTAGCCTTCAGAGCATGACAGGAGAGTATATAATTTTAACTCAATGTTATATTAAATGGCATGCTATATACAAAAATATCTGTAAGTTATCAACCAAGAATGAATTTGTGTCATTGGTATTTGACTTTGTGAAATGGATTTATCCAGGAAGAAGACATAACAATCATAAATATATATGCACCCAACATTGGAGCATTCAGATATATAAAGCAAACACCCATTAGATCTAATAAAGAGATAAATTTCAATATAATAATATTTAGGGATCCGAACACCCCTGACAGCATTGGACACATCATCTAGGCAACAAATCAACAAGAAACACAGGATTTAAACTACACTTTAGACCAACTGGATGTGGCAGATATCTACAGAACATTACGTCCAACAACTATAGAATATACCTTCTCATCAGCACATGAAACATTCTCCAAGATGGATCACATGTTAGGTCACAAATTAAGTCTCAACAAACTGAAAAACACTGAAATAATTTCAAATTCCTTTTCAGACCACAATGAATTGAAGCTTGAAATCAATAAGAAGTGAAACTCTGGAAACTATACAAATATATGGAAATTAAACAACATGTTCCTGAGTGACCTGTGGGTCTAAGAAGAAGTTAAACAGGAAATCATAAAATTTCTTGAAACTAATGAAAATAAAGATACATCATACCAAAACACCTGTGGGATACTGCAAAAGCAGTACTAAGAGGGAAGTTTTTTGCAATAAATGCTTACTTCAAAAGAATAGAAAGTTTCAAATAAACAACCTAATGCTACATCTCTAAGAACTAGAAAAACAAGAAAAATCTGATTCCACAATTAGTAGATTGAAAGAAATAACTAAGATCAGAGCAGAACTAAATGAAATAGATACCCCCCAAACAATATAAAGTATCAATGAAACAAAATTTGGTTTTTTTGAGACAATTAACAGAATAGATTAACATTTCTAGGCTAACTAAAAAAAGCAGAGAGAAGATCCAAATAACAAAAATCAGAAATGAAAAAGAAGACATTACAACCAATACCACAGAAAAACAAATAACCATTAGAGACTATTATAAACAACTCCACACCAACAAATTTGAAAACCTGGAGGAAAAGGATAAATTACTGGACACATACAAACTACCAAGACTGAACCAAGAAGAAATAGAATATTTGAACAGACTGATAACATGTGACAAGATTGAAGCATAAACAGCAATCTCCCAACAAAAAAAGCCCAGGACTGGATGGTTTACTGCTGAGTTCTACCAAACCTTTAAAGAGGAATTAATACCAATTATCTTCAAATTATTCCAAAAACCTGAAACAGGGTTTGAACAGACTGATAACATGTGACAAGATTGAAGCATAAACAGCAATCTCCCAACAAAAAACGCCCAGGACTGGATGGTTTACTGCTGAGTTCTACCAAACCTTTAAAGAGGAATTAATACCAATTATCTTCAAATTATTCCAAAAACCTGAAACAGGAGTCATTCTCTCACACTCATTCTATGAGGCCAGCAACACCATGATACAAAAATCAGAAATATGTACGAGAAAAAAAATAAAACTACAGGCCTATGTCCCTGATGAATTGTGCTGAGATACTTTCCTTCTACATCTAATTTGCTGAGAGTCTTAATAATGAAGAGAGGTTGAATTTTGTCAAATGTTTTTTCTGTATCTGTTGAGATAATCACATGGTTTTTGTCCTTGATTTTGTCGATGTGGTATATTACATTTATTGACTTGTGTATGTTGAACCATCCTTGTATCACTGGGATGAATCCCACCTGATCATAGTATAAAATTTTGTTGATGTGTTGCTATATTCTGTTTGCTAAAATTTTGCTGAGGATATTTGCACCTATGTTCATCAGAGAAATTGGCTTGTAGTTTTATTTTTTTTCCTTCTACCTTTGTCTGTTTTTTGTATCATGGTGTTGCTGGCCTCATAGAATGAGTTTGAGAGAAAGACCTCTGTTTCAGTTTTTTGGAATAATTTGAAGATAATTGGTATCCTCAGCAAAATTTTAGCAAACAGAATACAGCAACACATCAACAAAATTTTATGCTATGATCAGGTGGGATTCATCCCAGTGATACAAGGATGGTTCAACATACACAAGTCAATAAATGTCATATACCACATCAACAAAATTAAGGACAAAAACCATGTGATTATCTCAACAGATGAAGAAAAAGGATTTGACAAAATTCAACCTCTCTTCATGGTTAAGACTCTCAGCAAATTAGGTGTAGAAGGAAAGTATCTCAGCATAACAAAAGCCACATACAACAAACTGACCACCAATATCATACTGAATCCTAAAAAAAAGCTTTTTCCTTAAGAACAGGAACAAGACAAGGATGCTCACTCTCACCATTCCTGTTTAACATGGTATTAGAAGTCCTATCTGGAGCAATCCAGCAAGAGAAAGAAATAAAAGGAATCTAGATTGGAAAAGATAAAGTCAAACAGTCCTTCTTTGTAGATGACATGACACTATATATAGGAAAACCTAAATAATCTACCGTACAACTCTCAGAGCTAATAACAATTTTAGTAGAGTTGCAAGATATGAAATCAACACACAGTAATCAATAGCATTTTGTACTCTAATAATGAACTAGAAGAAAAATAAATCAAGAAAGCAGACCATTCTCCCATTTACAACAGTCACCTCCAAAATAAAAATACGTAGGAAATAATTTAAGCAAGGATGTGAAAGATGTCTACAATGAGAACTACAAATCAATGCTGAGAGAAACTATAGAGGACACAAAATGATGGAAAGACATTCCATGTTCTGGGATTGGAAGAATTAACATTGTGAAAATGTCCATATTACCCAAAGTGGTCCATAGATTCAAAGCAATCCTGATCAAAATACCAATGATGTTCTTCACAGAAATACAGAAAACAATCCTAACGTACATATGGAACAACAAAAGACCACGAATAGCCAAAGCAATCTTGAGCAAAATATATATATATATATATATATATATATATATATATATATGAAATGAAATAAAGCTGGAGGCATAAAACTACTTGACTTCAAATTATACTACAAAGCTATAGTAACCAAAATAACATGGTACAGGCATTAAAATAGATACTCAGACCAATGGAACAGAATAAAGACCCATATACTAACCCACATTCTTACAACCAACTGATCTTTGACAAAGGCAACAAGAACATACATTGGGGAAAAGACTGCTTCTTCAATAAATGGTACTGGGGAAACTGGACATCAATATGTAGAAGAATGCATATAGACCTGTACCTCTCACCAAATACCAAAATCAACTCAATATGTATTAAAGACTTAAATATAAGACCTGAAACTATAAAACCACTACAAGAAAACATAGGGTAAATATTTCAGGAAGTGAGACTGGGCAAAGACCTTATGAATAAGACCGCAAAAGCACAGGCAACAAGTAAAAATAAACAACTGGGATTAAATCAAACTAAAAAGCTTCTACACAGCAGAAAAACAAAAAACAACAAAAAACAATTAATAGAGCCAAAAGACAACTCCAGAATGGGAGAAAATATCTGACAAGGGATGAATATCCAGAATATACCAGGAACTCAAACAACTTAACAGTAACTCTTTTAAAAAATTGGTAAAGGAGCTAAATAGGCATTTCTCAAAGGAAGATATACAAATGTCCAACAGCCACATGAAAAAATGCTCAACATCACTAGGCATCAGGGACATGCAAATCAAAACCACAATGAGATATCATCTCACATCAGTTAGACTGGCTACTATCAAAATGACAGAGAATAACAAATGCTGGTGAGGGTGTGAAGAAGGGGAACCCTCTACGCTGTTGATGGAACTGTAAAACAATGCAGCCATTATGAAAAAGAGTATGGAGTTTCCTCAAACAACTACAGATAGAACTTCTATAAGATCCAGCAATCCCACTGCTGGGTGTATACCCAGAGGAATGGAAATCATCATGTCAAAGGGATACCTTCACTCCCATGTATGTTTCAGCTCTATTCACAACAGCAAATAGTTGGAACCAACTTAAATATCCATTGATGCACGACTGGATAAGGAACATTTGGTATACATACACAATGTATTACTACTAAGCCATGAAAAAGTATAAAATTCTGCCACTTGCAGCAACATGGATGCACTTAGAGAAAATTATGTTAAGTGAAATAAGCCAGGCACAGAAAAAGAAATACTGTTTGTTCTCACTCATAAGTGGATGCAAAAGGGAGAGTGAAATGTCCATATTACCCAAAGTGATATACAGATTCAATGCAATCTCCATCAAAATTCCAATGACATTTTTCTCTTAAATGGAAAAAAAAAGAATCCATGTGTATATGGAATAAAAAAAGACCACAAATATCCAAAGTAATCCTGAGCAAAAAAATAAATAAATAAATAAATAAAGCCGGAGGCATAACACTACCTGACTTTGAACTATTCTACAAAGCTTTAAAAGGGAGAGTGGGGGGGGGGGAGAGAGAGAGAGAACAATCACAGTAATTTGTTGAACTTTCAAGGAGAGAACAGAACCAAGGAACAGAGGCCAATAGAGGTGGGAAGGGGTGGGGGTTAATGAGAAATTGTTAAAGGGCATGAGTAGTTGTGTAGTATTGAATATACTAATTATCCTGACTTGAGCATCACATATTGCACACGGGTATTGATATTGAATGCTGTACCCAACAGATATTACAATCAATTATGTTTCAATTAAAAAAAAATTACAAAGACACTGAGTAACTTTTGCTGTTTTGGCAAGTTAGATTTGCTGGTTTTCCCAACCATCCAAAATGAGAAAATTAAGGGATTCCAAAATCCTTCCAAGCTGAATACTATCTAAGATAATAAAATAGTCATAAACTGAAGAAAAATAGTCATTCAAGGATTTTCCTCTTCAACTATTCTCTCCAAATTTATAACCTCATAAAAAAGGAAGGAAAAAATAAAATAAAAATACCAAAGGAAAGAAATGAAGGGAAAGTAATATCTCTTTTTGAGAAAATAGCAAAGCAACTTTTGCATATTTTACAATATGATACTTAATAATGAAAAATGCTAAAACTATTGCTGTCACTTTAGACCCTTATTTAAATAAGAAAAACTGATTTAATCATAATATTAGCACACACTATTGAGAAATAGACAAATAAATCCAGGTTGTCCAGTATACTATTGCTGTTCATCTATATGCTTACACAGGAAATTTATTACAAAATTATTAAATTTAAAATTGTTAACTGCTTTGTGATATGTTTTCCTGATAATTTAAATTCATATCACTTGGGGGTGGCTTTAAACAAACAGAAAAACACTAAAAACAAATCTAATTCTGATATCTGGAATGTTCTTTCATTAAAAAAAATAATCTCCCTGGTAACAGTAAAGTGCAACTATGAATTGTTGTTTCATTTCACCATAATTTCCATACAGCAAATAAAAACATCAAAAATAATCATTTTTAGATTTAAATAACCAAATCAAAGTTGTTTCATAGGAATCAATACTTTGCATCTTTACTACAGAGATTAAAGAGCTTTAGAGTCAGTGCCTGATTAATCATTTCAACTACTACTGAGAACAGTACTACAAGAGAATAGCAGGAAAGTTTGTTTATATATATTATTCTAAGGGAAGGTCATGCTATGGCATAATCTGACAATGTGGAAACGCAAATGCTCTGCTTTGATATTATTTTTATTTATAGAAAGTTGAACTAAGTTGTCAAATATTTCCTTCTCCTTTGACACCTGAAATAGCATAAAAATGCTGTAACTGAAGATTCATTCTTATTTAATCATTTCAGAAGGAACTCGATTTCAAAGAAAAATAGTTTTAGAATTCACATTTCAAAACGAATTCAAATTTATACCTGGTCCAGAGTCTTCCTCCGACGTAGACTCTAAGGAAATAAGCAAACAATCATAATATTTATAAATGTGAAACAGTCCTATTCCACCAAGTCAATCTTCTGATAAATAAACACTTTCATAAATGTATGTCTTAATTATTTTCCCCTTTTCCCATAGCTTTCTTCAGTGGCTGCTTGTGCTTATTTTCTTTAACCAGTACACTGAAAAAGTGTCCACTGTTGCAGAATCTCATAGGAGCTAAATGAAATATATTTCAATTTCAAGACCACAAATGGCCCACCCTGAGGAAACAACCTTACACGTAGGTTGTGTACACACATGATGACAAATTCCACACTAAGCAAGGAAACTGCGTGTATCCCATGTAGACCACAGGATCCTAAAATTTATGCTGAATTTCCTTAAGAAGTTACTGGAGAAGGTCCCTTTCTAAAAAATGGGGTTTTTTTTGTTTGTTTGTTTTTAATTTTCTGGACAATCTACCAGAAAGCATGAGTTTTTCATTATCCTGTCTGCTGCCAATGTAAATTTTAAACATAGATTTTTTTCTTAATTCTTGGAGTTCCCCACTTTATACTCTCATTCTCAACCTCATTCATTCTAACAGGCCACTTCAGTGAAGTACAAACCTTTTTGTGTAATCCAACTATAACACACACATACACACACAAATAAATAATTGCCTCCCAGAATATCAGGACAAAGGAGGGGGAATCTCAACCTTCGATGAGATGCCTATCAAGAACGTCTTAATGTCTTAACTCATAACTACTGTTTCACGTAGTTCAGTTAAAAACGAAAAAGTAAGAGACCCATACAAACATACCAGTGAAAATGTCACTTAGCATAGGACTAATGTTTTATTATGATTTCTGTTACTACTTGAATAAAAAGATGATAGGGAAGAAATTTATATGCCAATCTCCGGCTCAGAAATTGTAAAATTCAGTTAACCATCCTTATGCCATCAAGAAACCAACATTCCCATGGACTGCTTTTTAAAAACAATTCATAGTATACTTCATTTCAAAATCTTAGCTTAAAAACTAGGACTATGTAAAGAAGTTTTCCTAAAAAGTTGGATTTTTCTGTCAGTCTACAAGGTATCTTATAGGTATCTTGACAAGAAAGCTTGTTTTGAGATGAAGTGAAAAAAAAAAAAAAAAAGAAAAGAAAAGAAACTATGTTCTGCCATCAGAGAATTACCCTGTGCCAGCAAGGAGGCCTCAAAAAAAGCTTGCACACACTCTCCTTAATGTACCAAACCTCCAACTCTTTTCCATTGCATTAAGGCAAAACATTTCTTAAAAGTACTTTGCTGAAGTGATCAAGACAGTATATTTATTATTATATTTTCAGCAGAAATTTGGATTCTGGGGCAATGGGCATATTTAAAATGAGTATTAGACAGGAAAAAGTTTCTAGAAAATTAGGTGCCTTGACATGCTGTGATCCTAGGTAACACCTACTTCCCACTTGATGAGGGAAAGATCAATGCTGCTATGCTTGCTTTATTATTGTGCTTGGGACAAAGCAGGCAAACAATATATATTAATTGAAAAAATGCATGAAAAAACATAGCATAAATAATCTTAGTTAAAAACTAAAAATGGTACATATTTTTGGGTGTTTAGCTATGATTACGTTGGCCTTGTCACATACCCTTCAGACATTGCACACCCTGAGACATCTGGCAATAGAGCTCAGCCATTTAGATTTCATCTATCCACAAGAAAACAAGTGTATACCTACAGAGCAATTGATACATGAGTGTAAACCTTGGTTTGCTAAGGCTTCAAGCTAGAATGACTGCGAATAATGTTTCCTCTCCTCCTATATACCTCACATACTTGCATTAGATTTATTTTAAAATTGTGTTGCTTCTTCATGTAATTTTCCTGCTCCATAGACTATAGTATCTTCTGTTTGGTCTACTGAAAACATTTGAAAACTCCATGGCCACTGTTTGAATACCTTTCAGAATCCTGTGTGTTCCCTTTTTGCCTCTAGTACATAACTCTTTTTCCGGTTACACAGATCTTTTCACTTTCTTTAGCACATACAATTCATCTGTAATCTTAGGTCTTTCTCGACTCAGAACTGATCTATTCTCTCAGAGTATATGTTTCATAGCTCCCTTAGGACACTAAGTATATTCCACCTTATTTTATAGTTATTTATAATTTGTTTTATTTTCTTCTACTATATAATACCAAAAGTTCTTGAAGGTAGAAACTATGCTGTGATCTTCTTAGGGTCTCCTTTTTCAGGAAATGCAGTATTTTACAAATAGTAAGAGCTCACAAGATTTTTAATGACCTGCACAATACACATTAAAAACTGAAGAATAAAACCAGACTTCTAGTGGCCTAGAATATTAGAATATTTAGCCTCAAATAAATGTATGTATTTATTATGTATTGCTTTTGTTACTTGAACTCATTCTTTGGACATGGTTTCTGAATTTAAAGCAAAAATCAGAATAAATTTAATAATGGAGACCTATTGCAGACTTTGTAACATGACTTGCACTGACTGTACTTAGATAACACTAAGATCCTTACAGAGCACAATTCATTCCATTTGTTAACAATTTTATATCTGTAAACTATTTGCTATTCTGGAACTGCTGTCATTCACTTAGGCCGTTTCCTTTAAAATGTGTTCCACAATTAAACAAAACATAACACTCTTTATATATTCATCCACATTGCTGTAAACCTGTCTTAGAATTTAAGTATATAGACCCTATATTTGGTATAAAATATTTATCTGGCACTATATGTTTTAGAAGTACAGTTAAAGTGGTTTCTAAGAACTAGGGAAATAGAGAATGTCACAAAGGCATTGGTGAAATTGATCAACACTCATACAATAAAAATAATAAAGTTCAATTTTTCAGATATGGTCTTCAACAAGAGAAAAGTAAAAATGCAGAAGTGAAACCTTATATTAAAGATATTGAGGTGAAACCAATGAGAGAATGGAAGAAATGAGAAATGGAAACAAAATGGTAGATTGCTGTAAAGTGTTGTGGACACCAGGTATGGAGGTTTCTTCGGTAGAAGGTTTTGGGCACAGGTTTCTAACAGTCTGAAACAGGAAGGTTATTGCAGCGTAACATAAGAGTGCAAAATTGGGTATTGGGATATCTGCATCCAAGTGTTTGCTTTGTCATTCACAAGCCATGGACATGGCAAAGGTAATTTAAGGTCCCAGAATTTGTTTCTTCATTAGTTAAGTATTAGTACTTGCTGTCTGTCTTTTATAGGATCTAAATAATAATAATAATAATGAGACAATAAAGGCAATAATTTTATAAACTACAAAGCATTATTTTTTACAGAAATTAGTATCATGTTAGTAATCAAACAACCTAATTAGTTCTGCAGCTCAATAAATCACATAGCTTTATTAGATAGATTGTGTCAATAGCAAGTGGAGGGAAGACCATTCAGGAGAATTTTGTAGTAGTTCTGGAAACAAGTAATGAGAAACTAGAAGACTTTAAGAAAAGGAAAGAAACAGAAACATCAGTGGAATATGAAATTAAATGGAGAGTGCAAATGAAACGAATCATGTTTCATGATTTTGTTTTCATTTTTCACCTAACATTCAATAACTAATCATTAAGCACCTACTTTGTGCTGAGTACATAGGGATAAAGGACTATATAATTGTTATATTTAATGACAAAGTTTTTACACAGAGAGAATATATAAAAAAAAATTATACAGAGTAAATCATTTTTGCCAATATAGCATGGAATTTCTTTCCATCCTTTGTCATTTGGTTTTAATATTATTAAATTAGAAAATGTAGTTCAAAGATAAAGGAATTTTTGTCCTCAAAACTGTTTAGGCAGTTTAAAATTGTCCATGTCTTATAAAATATGTCACCCATATAGACAGTGATAATCACCCATGTCATAATTTATATCATTGCTATAATTTTGTGAATTTTTGTGACAATATTTAACAAAAAATTAGAAGATTTTTGCCTACACTGAATCTTCTAGAGACTGTAAAATATCTTAACATAAATTAGTCTTAGAAATAGAGTGTTTATTTAATGTTAAAAAATAGCTCAAAACCTGACAAATGTCACAGTCTTTCACAAACTTCTCTGAGAATGATTCCCTGTGGGAATTAATAATACCACCTTAAACTGGTAGATGTTTAAATGAAAGAATATATAACATAAGATCAGAAAACCATATGCATCACATTTATATTGTATATACCCAAAAGGATTTAAAATTAAGTGTCAAACTGATTACATGCATTTATAATTTATATCTACACTTCCCTGAAACTTCACTGAAACGTAAATTACATAAAAGGGAGTTTTTAAAGTAGCAAGCCAAAAGCACAAAGAAAATTGGCAAAGATATAGATGACAGAAGGTAGAAAGAAAAATGGTCAAGGGGTTAGTAATTTATCAGCCCCCATAACTCAAAAGCACAAAGAAAATTGGCAAAGATATAGATGACAGAAGGTAGAAAGAAAAATGGTCAAGGGGTTAGTAATTTATCAGCCCCCATAACTCTAAATGGTGAGATTTAAGTGGGAAAACTCAACTCCCCAAACTTGATGAATCAATAGCAATGGATGCTTGCAAAAGTGGAGGTTAAGTGGGTGTTAAAAATAGGATTGGTGGAAGATCTACTTAGAAGATGGAAAGATCTCCAGATCCTCTCCATACTTCATATGGATAGACCCTGAAAATGTTCCTGCATGTAGAAGACTTGGTATTTATTCCCTGGAGGGTAAAACATAGAGTCTCTGAGAGAAGGAACCAAAGCCATAGTTAAGAGCAGCAGTAGCCATCCTTAAAATAGGGGATTATTTGGAAGGTGACACTGAGTGTTGAGATATCCTGTCTCTAATTGCCTCTTAGTCATTGACAGCTAGAACTGTGTCTTCCAGGCAGAGACCAGAAGAGTTTAACCAGGGCACTCTTACTAACCTAAGAAAAGTGGCCTAGAGATATTGACAACTGGAGTTCCCTGAAGACAAAATAGTTCAGCCAGATTACTCATAATGTCACACTGTCTCACCCCCTGCCTTCCTGCCATATCTACAGAGCTTCCAGTCAGCTGTCTAGTAACCCATTCTTAAATCATCGAAGTCAGCTATGTTTAAAATTCTGGGTATAATCTATTCTGGTGCAAAATTTATTTTCATATGTAGACCCCTAAACTCATAAAATATCTCTTCCCAAAATACAATGATGGGACAGACATGGAATACCAGTTATAGACATTCCTATTCAAAAAGGGAGAAAATGAAAGGATAAAATAATTCACCAGTTCTAAGCAATTTTGAAATCCAGTAGAATGAACTCCATTCATTTTCAAAGCTTGAGAAAAATCTTCCATGGCTCAGAGGGCTCTGCCCTCTACACCTTCAGCTTTGCCTTTGAGTCGTTCTTCCTTTTTCATGTGTTTGTAGATAAATAGTATAACCAACCCATTTTCTGCTTATAGAATTTTGGGAGTCTGACAGCCTTCTTTCATTTCCTGCTTTTTCAGTCCAAGCTGGCTTTTGTCATCACATAACTTTCTCTGCCTTTTGACCCTCCCGCCTCTCCTACCTCCTTCTTTCTCTCTCTCTTTCTTTTAAAATTGAAACATAGTCAATTGTACAGATTTGTGGGGTACTGAGCTAAATATCAATACCTGTATGCAATATGTGATTCTCAAATCAGGATAATTAGTATATTCAACATTAAACAATGTAATCATTTTTCATGGCCTTTTACCAATTCTGCCTCCTTCTTATAATACATTGTAATATCACTGGGCCCACCCAGATAATACAGGACACTCTCCTTTATCTAAAGTCACCTGATTGCAGACTTAATAAATCTATAAAATTCTTTCACAGCAACATCTAGATTAGCATTTGACTGAATAACTAGGGAAAATAGCCTAATCAATTTGACATATAAAAGTGACCACGGTACTTGGACATAGTTAATAGTAATAGTAGAATGGTGGTAAATTAAATAAAATTGTGCCAATTAGCAAAATCTATCATGCATTTTTAATAAGTTAATTTATGCTAAAAATAATAATTAAACAATTCAACTAAGAAAAGATGTGATTACCCGATTGTTAACTTCTATCAAAGTGCAGATTCGTACAGGGGAGGTAGATAATAACAGCCATTTTCTGTGTGTTGTACTTTTGCAGTAGTTTGAATGTTTTTACTACAAGAACATTATTTTAGAAGCAGAAAAAATAAAAATAAAAAGTATACAAAGGGTTTGTCAAAGAACAAAATTTCAACAAAATTAGTTTATTTTTTTACCATTTACTTGTACATATTTGTGGGGTACAGTGTATTGTTTCAATATATGTATATACTGCACAATGATTCACTTAGGGTAGATAGCACAGTTTTGTACCTGTTAGTCCACCACTTGAGTAACAAATTGAATTTAAATATCTAATTTGCTTTTATTAGCAATTCATGAATTGGGCAACATCCATCTAAGAAATAGAAAGGTGCTCCAAAGAGCTGAGCAGAAAGAGTAAGATTTATGGTGAAAAAAGGGCTGAAGAAAGCAAAAACAAAGAACAAAAAGTGGATCGGTCACTTCAAAGTTAACTTCCTGGGCTGGTTGGTTATTGGTTAGAGTACAGCCTTATAACCCCAAAGTCAGAGGTTCAGATCCCCTTACCAGTCAGCCACCAAAAAAAAAGAAGGAAGGAAGGAAGGAAAGAAAGAAAGAAAGAAAGAAAGAAAGAAAGAAAGAAAGAAAGAAAGAAAGAAAGAAAGAAAGAAAGAAAGAAAGAAAGAAAGAAAGAAAGAAAGAAAGAAAGAAAGAAAGAAAGAAAGAAAGAAAGAAAGAAAGAAAGAAAGAAAGAAAGAAAGAAAGAAAGAAAGAAAGAAAGAAAGAAAGAAAGAAAGAAAGAAAGAAAGAAAGAAAGAAAGAAAGAAAGAAAGAAAGAAAGAAAGAAAGAAAGAAAGAAAGAAAGAAAGAAAGAAAGAAAGAAAGAAAGAAAGAAAGAAAGAAAGAAAGAAAGAAAGAAAGAAAGAAAGAAAGAAAGAAAGAAAGAAAGAAAGAAAGAAAGAAAGAAAGAAAGAAAGAAAGAAAGAAAGAAAGAAAGAAAGAAAGAAAAAATGAGAGTTAAAGCAGGGGGGGACTTCATTAACATGCTGGTTCACACTGACCGAGCCCCTTTGGACTGGTTGCTGTGAATCTCCTTTTTAGAAAACTGGCCAGCTTGGTTATGTGGCACCTAACACAAATGATTCCATTCTGGTTTGGTTCTGGTGCCTAGTGCAGGAACTCAGTCTGAACAATGGCCTCCTATAAATTTTATTTAGTAGTATGCACACAAATGTTCTTTGTAACATACTTGGAAATGGTGAAAAATTGGATGCCATAAATAAGGGATTGGTTAAATAAATTATAGTATATTCATATAGCAAAACAATTCATCTCTCTCCAAAATACAGTATAATCCCACACTTAGAAAAATAACCAATAATAATGATGGAGTTTGGATGTGTTGTCCCCTCCAAAACTCATGTGGGAAGTTGATCCCCAATGTGGCAGTGTTGGGAACTCATTGAGTCATGGGGGCGGATCTCTCATGAATGGATTAATGCTGTCCTTGGGGGAGGGGGAATTAATGAGTGAGTTCTTGCTCTATTAGTTCCCGCGAGAGCTTGTTGCTTAAAAAGACCCTGGCCCTTCTCTCTCTCTCTTGCTTCCTCTCGCCATGTGATCTGCCTGTAACCTGCCTGCGGCCTGCCACTCTCTGCTATGAGTAGAAGCAGCCTGAGGCCCGTGCCAGATGCAGCTGTCCCAGAATCATAAGCCAAATAAACCTCCATTCTTTATAAATTATGCAGTCTCAGGTAATTCTGTTATAGCAACACAAAATGGACTAATACAAATAACATGTTTTAATACAGATTGAACAGTTAATCATCTATAGGAATATCTTAACACTGTGAGTTACTTCTGTAATGTTTTAATTCTTAATAAGCAGCATGAATTACTTTTGCAATTGAGATAAAATGTTATTGTATAATATAGGTTTAAATTAAAGATTTTATATTTTTAAAAAAGTGATTAAAAACTAAAAAAAAGCACTACCTTTATAAAGTACATTTGACTGTTATATCATTTCAAATTTAATCATGTTTATTTCATGCTATTATTAGTATGCTTAAAGTTATCAAATAGTCTTTAATTATGACACGTTTTAATGAAATATAATTTTATTTCCTGAAAAAGTTATTTAAAAAATAGGTAAACATGAGGTCAGTATTCAGCTCTGATTATACATTGTTGCCTCAATATCTTAGTGACTCTAATACAAGTTGGCATTCTCGATTAAAAACAAAAACAAAAACAGGGCCGGTCCTATGGCTCACTTGGGAGGGTGTGGCACTGGTAGCGCTGAGGCTGCAGGTTCGGATCCTATATAGAGATGGCTGGTGTGCTCATTGGCTGAGCATGGTGCGGACAACACCGTACCAAGGACTTCGATCCCCTTACCAGTCAAAAAAAAAAAAGAAAAGAAAAAAATACAGAGCAGCTGATCTTTTTAAGTCCAGTGTAAGGAATGTCATGGGGAAATTTAGAATGAATACAATAAATTAAAATGGCTTTTAATAAGAAAACTCCATTAAGCTTAAAAGTAGGCCTTATTTTCATATAAACAACAACCCAGTGTTGTTGGAACATTTCTGGGTAGTAATTAACCCAAAGTTCACAAATATGAAAATTTTTCTCAAGCTAATTTATGTCAGGTAAAGTTAGGAGTAAAATTTACCTTGTATACCATGTAATCATATCATAATTAAGTTCTATATAAAATAAATAAGAATACAATGTGTATTTCTCTTTCTGTAAGCAGAAAAAATAGGCTCCAATCCATTGGTTTTAAAACAATGTATTTTTTTTTTTTTTTCGTGTCCGGCAACGGATCGCAACCCTCAGTGTCGCGCCCGTACCGGACCGGGACCAGCAACGGGATCGCAACCCTCGGTGTTGCGCCCGCACCTCGCTCAGCCAGTGAGCGGGAACCGGTCTTTATGTGGGATCCGAACCCTCGGCGGGAGCGCAGCCGCGCTCCCAAGCGGCGCACTGTAGCAGTGCGCCACTGGGCCGGCCCTAAAACAATGTATTTTTAAAATGAGGAGTATTTCTTGGATAATACCACTGTTAAAATCTGACTGTTGATTCATAAATGTTACATGTTTTAGGATACCGTTTTAATAATTACTTTGTTAATTATTAATTACCTGCCAACATATTCCCTAGAGACTACAAGACACATGGTTACATAAAATTTGATTTTTTCTACTCACAAAATAAGTTTGCTGCTTTCATTACAACTTTGACTTTTTGAAATTGCTATGGGTCAAATGTGTCCCCTCAAAGCTCATGTATGAGAAGTGTGATCTACACTGTAACATTGTTAAGAGGGTGGGAAATTCTATTACGATAATTGAAAGGTGGGGCCTTTAAGAGGTGATTAGATTGTGAAGACTGTACCCTGGTGAATGGAATAATGAGTTGATGGTATAATGGGTGGTCATGGGGTTGGTTCTGATGGCTTTATAAGGAGAGTGAGTGAGAAGGAGTGAGAAAGTTAGCTTTCTTGCTCAGGCCATTCTTTTGCCATGTGTTGCTCTGGAGAGTCATCACCAAGAAAAAAGCCCTCAACAGGTGTGTTGCCTGGACTTTGGACTTCCCAACCTTCGAAAATATAAGAAATAAATTTCATTTCTTTATATATTATCTGGTTTCAGGTATTTTGTTATAAGCATCAGAAACACAGTAATACAGAAATTAAATATGTATTATCATTTCTGATTAAGAAAAGGAGAAAAAATTCATTTTATGTGTATGAGATTTGGTGTGGCAGCCTATTACAGCAAACTCTCAAGAAGAGGCAGGACACCAAGGCTTGAGGCAGGAAGCATAGTTTATTTATTGATCCCAGCACTGGCTCAGCAGACTCGTCACAAAGGCTGAGCCCTGAGCACAGTGGGGCTGTTTCTTTTATGTCGTAGAACTTCTGGCTTTTACAGTGGGATAAAGGGTAACCTTATATGGTGATGTTTTTCTCTCAGGGGAGGAAAGTCCCAGATCAGCAGTGTCTACAGCAGGGTGGCCTGCAGCCGGGCAAGCATGGGTGCCTCATTGGATTCTTAATAATAATTTTAGTTAACATTGTTTAAAAATGTAGCTGACTTTTACTTATTTGACTTATAGGCCAAGGTATCTACCAAAAACCCATTTATTCCGTTAAATTATTGAACATTTCTCTCTGCTTATAAAGATTGTAAGATGTGAAAGTCCACAGGGGGAAAAAAAAAAAAATCAAACTCTTTCATGTACCAAATATTTACTGTGCACCTATTATGTAACAAACACTATCCTAAACGATAAGGAAACAGCAAACAACATTTTAATTCTAGTTTTTCCAAGACATGTTTTTCATATCAAAATATCATTGTATCAAAAGAAATAACCAATCTTTGCAGTTCGCTTTTGATGAATAGAATATTTATACATACAACATTGCCACTTCTTAGGGAAGAACAGCAGACTTGTAGAGATCTATCAATGGCACTTATAAATAAGAGTGGCCTGAGACTAGCAGGAGAATCAGGTTCCATGGATGAAATTCTGTAGAGGACTCAAGGGGAAAACTGGTTTTCTGAAGCAGAGAGTTGTCAACAATTTCAAATGAAATGAAGTCATCAAGTTAATCGTCTTTGTCAGACAGAGAGTTGTCTGTTGTCAGAGCAATGAGGGAGTGCATAACAGATTGAAATGGTTTCAGGAGTGAAAAGAGTAGGTGTGTATAGATTACTAATTCAAAAAAAACGGTGGTAAAGGAAAGGTGAAAAGGACAGTGGGAGCAGGGAAAGGGATATATTTGCTTATGAGGTTTTATTTTTATTACAAAGGAGAGGTGAGCATGTTTGTAAGTTTGGAAGGAGAGCTACTGGACAGGGAGAAAGGAAACATAGAGAAGAAAGTGAAAAGTCATTGAGACAAGAAGGCAATGAGTTCAGAAGCACAGGTATAAGGTTTACTTTTGAAAAGACACTGTCTCAAAATTATAAAGCAAAAGATAAAAATAGGTATACAAAAAGGTAACAGTAGCCAACATTACTTGATTGAATATATATATACATATATACACATATATATACATAGATATGTGTATATATGTATATATATAAAACACATATGTACACACACAGGAGAGGTGAGCATGTTTGTAAGTTTGGAAGGAGAGCTACTGGACAGGGAGAAAGGAAACAGAGAAGAAAGTGAAAAGTCATTGAGACAAGAAGGCAATGAGTTCATATGTGTTTTATATATATATGTATATATATAAAACACATATGTACACACATGGGAGGGGATGGGTGGCACTGTTTAAATTTAAGCACATGATGTGCCGTGGTAGGTATTGTTTTTATGCCTGTTTTATTGATGAGGAATCTGAGACATGGGGAGGTTAATAATTTGCAGAAATCACACAATTATTAAGAAGCAGAGCCATGATTTGAAACCAGGAAATCATTTTAGAATCCATGTTCTTAACCACTACACTCCAATGAACCCAATTAATTCTGCAAATGGAAGTGAGAGAAACTGAGGAAACTTACTGAGCACATCTATTTTTTGCCTGTAAGACAAGAAGAAAAGTCATTTATTGAGAATGGTATGAATGCATATGTAAAGAATTTTAAGATGATGGTGAAGGAAAGCATGGAATCACGTGTAGATGTGTGTGTTTGTGTTTTCTCTTATAAAATATATTTCCTTTGAAATGAGAAACCAACATAATTTGTGTGGAATTTTAGTGGTTATTTATTAGGAAGATTAGTGTTACTAAATTTTCTGTTTAGGTTGTGATATTCATATCTTGCCTTTGAGACTTTCTAAATCAGTATAGATCTTATTCTTCTAAAACCTCAGAACATATTAGCATTAAAAACTGGAAAAGACATTTAACTTTTTTCTCTTAAGAAAGCAAAAGGAGGTCTTCTGTATATAACTAGTTCCAACTCTACCTACTCTTTTCCTTTGAAAATAGTCCGCTGGTCCTTGCCTTTGAATATTGTATTAGTTTGTCAGGGCAGCCATAACAAAATATCTCAGACTGGGTGGCTGGACCAACAGCAATTTATTTTCTCACAGTTCTGGAGGCTAGAAATTTAAGATCAAGGTGTTAGCAAGTTTGGTTTCTTCTGAGGCCTCTTTCCTTGGCTTGCAGATGGCTGCCTTCTTGTGTCCTCACATGGTTATCCCCTGGTCTGCGTTGCCTGTGTCCTAATTTTCTTTTCTTACGAGGACACCAGTCATATTGAATTAGGGTTCACCAATATGACCTCATTTTATTTTAATTACCTCTTTAAAGGCTCTATCTCCATATATGGTCACATACTGAGGTACTGGGGGTTAGAACTTCCACATATACATTTGGGGGGTGGTGAGGGGTGCACAATTAAGTTCATAACAAATGTCACTACAAGAACCTTAAATGTTTATTCATCTGGTCAGAACATGGTGGAATTACTTCAAAAGCAGGTTTGGTCTCTCCTATTCCTCAGCATCTTTAACATTCTGAAATTAAAATGAACTAGCAATGATTTACTTTTATATAGTGATATTTATTTACTTATTTACTAGTAAAGTAGAGAATGATGTTAAAAATAATTAGTACATTTAATGTTTTGGGAATCAAGAAAAAAAATTAAAGTTTACAACCCTGCAATGTGACTTTGTCAGAATAGCAATAAACTTTCTCCAGTGTTTGCTTCAGACTAAGAATCAATTTACATTTAGGATTAAACAACTGCTGGTTCTTAATGGGACTAGTTTATGTACTAGGCACTGTGGTAAGCACTCCATTGTCATTGTTTTCATTAAACCTCATACAAACTGTTAGTTGATGCTATTTTCCCCCCCACAATCTTCAGTAGAGGCTTAAGCACATGACTTCACAATGGGTGAACAGAGCCTGGATTTGAACCCAAGTCTTGCTTACTCCAAAGCCCGTGCTTTTAACTTTAACAAGATACTGACTTACCAAATATCTCTAGGTGTCAATGAACAGTATGATGATGAGGGGTGAGATAACATGGCCTAGATCTTATAACCAAAATGAGTAAGACAAATCTCTAAAAATCTGGTTTTGTGATGACAATGGGCAAGGATAGATTTAGGTATTATTTGTATACCTTCAAATGTGATTTGCACCTTTAACAGAGACTAGTAACAGTCCCACAATCGTGCAAATGATACTATTGATTTTGTGAAACACATGGCAGCACCCTGTGAAATTCTTTGCTGCATTAAATACATGTGAAAAGCTAAGCTAAGTGGGGCATAAGTCATGGGAAAATATAACTCTGCAAAAGTAGCTCTGTCAGCATTATTGAACAAAATTGTTATCTCATTCATGATTGGTACCAAACAGAAGATATTTGCTTTATGGCTCCTGTTTTCAATGATAACAATTTTTTGCCAGTATTACTCTATATGAATTGCATTATTTTTGACTTTGTAAATGAGGAGTGCTGAAGAAACACTGACTCACATATTGCCATAATACTTAGCATATATTAAGTGCACCATAAATACTTGTGAAACAAATTAAATAAAGGAAGAGGAAAAGACAGATTTAATAAATGATCATCATCTATAAATTTATTTACCTGTAAGTCAAAAGAGTAACAACTTATACTAATAAGGGATATTTTCAAGTCAGCAAAATAAAACACTCCAATATTTTTATGAAGAATAATAAATATGATTTCTATGGATTTCTGAACCTGATGTAAAGTCCTTCTGCTAAAAAGATGAGTGTAAGAAAAATACTATTACTTATGAAATGATAGAGCTTTTAATATTTTGTTTCAAATGAGACTAAGCAGACTGTTCTTGGTAGATACTAAATGAATATTTGACAAATTGAATTAAATAAGTCAAGAATAAAAATGATAATTTAACATTAAAGAGCATAGGGAGGTGATAATTTCAGATTGCAATATTATCTTGTGCAAAAGCATTATACTACTTGACAACTAACTGTGATTCTACCTCCTCAAGGATAAGAAAATATTAAGTTTAGGCAAAGCTCATCTTTTGTTTGGATGATTTAAATCCAGATACTAAATTCATTTCTAGTTTGACTACTAAGCCAATTACTTTTGCATGGAACTCAATAATAAAGAAAAAGGTAGTATATCCTGTGTACTCACCAAGTAAGGTAAACAATGGTATATGTTAGATGCCTAAGAAATTGTGTGCGCTGGGAAAACAAGAAAGACATGTGCAGATATAACTGTATGCCACATTCTGAAGTTTCTTTTATTTCAAGAAGCCATCTGTCAGCTGATGATTTTAAGTAAGATAAACACTTGTTGTCTTAATATTATTCTCAGAAAATGTTAAAAACATGAAAATATTAATAACCATAAAACAGTCATCTGTTTTACCCTTATGATTATTGGTCAGAGTTCGTTATAATGTAACAAAACTGCATTTCAGACCATCTACTCTTTGAAGCCCCTTTCATCATCCTGGCTGGAAGAGATTTCACTTTGATTGTCTGTAAAATTCTGCTTATACTCATACCACACTTGTGTCATAGCCACAGTTTTTTCTGCTGCTAGGATTTTCCCTACTACTTTGTAAATTCCCTAAGGGCAAGAATCTTGACTTTCAGAAAGCATATTATTCCTTCCTTTGATGAATATTTGCTGATTGCTTACCAAGTCCCAGGAACTGTGCAGTCAGGGTCAGTCTGCCCCAAAGGGATTTGCGGCAAGTCAATACAGTGTCCTGAGAGTCTGAAATGGACTGGGCTAGAGACATAAGATGAGCAAGGCACAGCGTCTGCTCTCACACAGCTGAGAAGCTATCACTGATAAGAACAATGAAAAGAAAATAGCTATATTATAATAAGGCTATTTGCAAATTGTTTGTGGATACTACTATCACTGATAAGAACAATGAAAAGAAAATAGCTATATTATAATAAGGCTATTTGCAAATTGTTTGTGGATACTATGGAAGGCACACTTTTCTCTGGCTTGAGATCATTGTGTGTGTGTGTGTGTGTGTGTGTGTGTGTGTGCGTGCGATGGAAGGCACACTTTTCTCTGGCTTGAGATCATTGTGTGTGTGTGTGTGTGTGTGTGTGTGCGTGCATGCGTGTGTGTCTTGTGGGTGTGAGGAAGAGTTAAACTGAAATCTGAAGTGTGAAGTATGAACACAAGTTAATTAAGAGAAATACAGGTCAGGAAACGACACATTCAGTGTTTATCCAGAGGCAAGAAAGAAAACAGCCCATTCGGTATCCTGTAATTGTTTAGCAGAGTAGACATTTAATAAATCTTAATTAGAATGGTTTATTTCGGGTATACATTTCAGAAAATATGAGACCAATCTTCCCTTCTTTCTGAATCTGAGCAGTCCATCCATATATGTAAATTACACAGAGAGAAACCCCGCTTTAGAGTACATGTAGAATACTTGTGCATTGCTTTAAATTTCCTTTAGTTTAAATAAACCATTTGTCATTAATTCCTCTTCAGAATGACAAACTGGTTTATATAATGTGCTACATACAAATATCAATTTGAAATTTTGCTACTTTTCAGTTTTCTCCCTTGTATTTTGAATATATATTTTAATAATAGCAATGGAAGTAAATCAGAGAGTGAGAAAAAATGTCATGGAATTGACAAAATAAGTTATAAGTAAATGACTAATGCTACATAAATGTATTTAACTGATTATTTAATTTGGCTTCTAAGTACAAATATATGGCTTATGTCATCCTGGTGAAAAATTACCTGGGAAATCATGTTTCTGAAACAAATAATCCTGTTTATTAATTCTGAAACAAATGGTCACTTTTCACTAAAATCTGTTCTCTAACACTGGCAGAGAAGGAAAGTTATTGTTGATGTCTTTTGAATAGTGACTAAATTAATCCCATTTTCCCTATTATCTACCAGACTATTAGGTACAACCAACAGGCACTTCCACAGACACTATCTGTTCCATTTAAACAGTCCGGTCATCCTATGCATGCTGGATTACCATCTACTGTCCTGCCTTGCCAATTCATCTCACCATGTTTAGCCCATTTGAATCCCAGAGTTTTATGAATATAGCAAAAACAGAGAACTTTACATTTTATATATTTTGCCATTTTCAGATATCCATGTATTAATGATAAATTATGTTCTTAGCTATCACTCTGCACATATATGTTTCTATTATCCTGTGGGCTCATAAAACATAAGGTAAGAACTTATTAAGATGTGCTTTATTACAGGGTACAGACATTCCTGCATATATGATGCATACTTATTTACCAGCATTTATTTTTATTTTATTTTTTTAGGGTTTTATTAGTATTATTTCCATATTGGCACTAAACCAAAGATAAGTTACCAGCAGTCCACCCGGTATGAGGGGTAGGAGTCAGAGAAGTGTTTGGATCTTTGGAAAATCAAATGCTTCTGTCATCTTGAATACTGTACTTTCTATTGTCTTTTTATCTCCACCCCCACTTACTTTTGCTACTCATACAAGCAGATTCTATTATTAGAGTATGAGTTCTTGCTGTTATACAATTTACACAAAAATCTCTTGTATTTTGCAGAACACATATCGGTCAGATGCATTCACTCAGTAAACAGTGATGTGAGTGAACTCTCAGCCCTAAGTCCTCTTCAGCACAGATGTCCTTCTCTTTAGAAACCCTCTACTCTCTTCATTCATGGTATTTGAAAGTTTGAAGAGAGAAACTACATCTGTTCTTCAAAGTCTTTGCATGATATAGTGGTCAATTTGCATGCTGCCAGCTTGTACTAATGTATAATGACAAGCAGCTCTAAGAAAAATGGGTCATTTAAGGAAAATGAAGGCAAAAATTCAAAATTGTTTATGCCAATAGAGTGCTTACTAAATTCTAGCTCTGTTCTAACCAACATACATTAAGTCATTGAATCTCATCAACCTTCTAAGATTGCTACTAACATTATCATTATTTCTAGAAGAGAAAACTGAGGCAAGGAGAGGTAGAATAATTTGCCCAAGGACACAGCTTGTAAGTGGTGAACAGAAGGGGAGAGACTGACTCTAGAATCTACACTTTTAACCAATTTTCTGTACTGCCTCTTATACTTTCTCATAGAGGGTAGGGCTCCATATTCCCTCCCCTGAGTGCCCAATTCAGCCCAACCAAACAAACAATATAAGAGGAAGAGTTGCTTTTACTCTACAAATGCTTTAAGACAAGTCTTCTAACAACCTAATTACACAGCTGACACACAGCAAATTCATAATAAAAGAAGTTATTTTTAATATGTGCTAAGTGATGAGTTTTGTTTTAGGTTAGAAGGGGTGCAGAAAACAATATATTCAGTGGACCCTGCCTAGAACCACTTGACATTTCTGTGGGGAGATCACATAGCTAAAAATGAAGCAAAAAACAAGCATAAGGATATGCACTTGTGAATGGTTTTTAAAACAGGGAGATTATTGTGGGATGCAGTGATAGGAAAGACTGAGCTTTGTGGTGTGAAGGGATTTGGACTGAACTTTAAAGATCCCCCAAAATATAGACCACTGGAAAGGTCATAAAATTCCTTCCATTCTAATTTAGCTACATGAGTAAAGACAAGAAGTCGGGAAAGAACACTGTGTGTTCTTAAGAACGATGTGAGTAGGACTAGAGGAAAAGTTAAATTTAACAGAGTAGAGAGATTTGTGGTGAGATGGATCAGCTAGACTGATATCACATAAAAACTGGAGAGAAGGTAATGGATTATAATTTGAGATGCAGAAAATAGAGTCGATCAGTGTTTTAGGAAGTAAATCAATAGGAGCTTTGTTGTGCATGATATATAGAAACTTCTAGAAACTCTGGGCAAGAAAAGCAATGAGAAGACTAACAATAAAGGAATGAAAACCTGGTCTATAATGGTGACAATGGATAAGAAAAGTACTTATTGAATAAATGGCTCAGGGGATGCAGAAGCAGGAGAGTTGAAATAATATTATTCTGAGGTTGGATCCTGATTGGGATGGAAAGAAGTGATTTTATTAACAGTGAAAATAGGAGGGATTTCTATTTTCATATGGGAATATGACTTAGGTATGTTGATTGTGAGTTGACATTAACATATATAAAAGGAAATTTTCAATAAACATCTAGAGATTTCACACTGATCCATTAGTGAGGAGATAAATTAGAAAAATTCACACTGGTGAAATAATAAATCATGAAGGTCCCAGTATGAATCATAACAACAATTGAGTTCTCAAAGGACAAAAGAAGCCTATTGGTAGAGAGGAAGTTTCTGTGGGAACAGCATTTGTACAGTCAGAAACAGAAAATACAAAGACTAGCATTTGGTAGTATAGGAAAGTGGTAGAAACAGCATTAAATGTCTTACCTCTTGGCCCAGACTTGGTTTAAAAATCAAATTGAATGAGATCAACAAAAAATTAACTGGAAAGTGAAGTAGGAAATGCAGGATGATAACTATGGAGCAGGTAAGGATTAAAGCAGTTTGGTGGATATGGTAGAATAGGCTAGATGCAAGGTAACCAGATTGCGTTCTGACAAAAGGAGCACCGAGTCCAGGGAGGTTAGGTACAGCAGTGCTAGAGAGTGATGAGACTGAGGCTACTTTCAAGCTATAGTAAAAACTGAAAACAGAGTAGAGTCAAAAAGTGTTATTGCATATTTTGGGGAGATTGGGAAGTACACTAAAGCATCATTAGCGATACTGAAGTTATCAAGAAAGGCTGTATAAGAGGGGTGGAATTGACGACAGAAGACCATTGGTTTTAAACTGCCTAAGGAAATAGAATGTAATTGGAGGAGAGTATTGCTTAACACTTAGCTTTGTCAGGAAGTACACTAAAGCATCATTAGCGATACTGAAGTTATCAAGAAAGGCTGTATAAGAGGGGAGGAATTGACGACAGAAGACCATTGGTTTTAAACTGCCTAAGGAAATAGAATGTAATTGGAGGAGAGTATTGCTTAACACCTAGCTTTGTCGACATGTCAGTAAAGCATAGAAATACACATTGAACATTCTACTTTGCAGAAATCTAAAATAATTAATGACGTTTGGAACAGCGAAAAGCATTTGTTTGAATATGGCGTGAAGTACTCTTGAGACCGCTATTGTGCAAGAATGACAATCTAACCACATATCATGCTATAGTTGGTGTTGCAAATAAGGCTAACTATGGAAACATTTGGAATATATATACACATATATATTTAATTATGCTCATCCTAAAGACATATAATTAAAACTCCACTAAGAAACAATAGGTACATGGATTTCTGTCCTGGGAAACGTTTATATAATGGTTTGCTTTAGTATAAATTCTTCTAACATACTCTCACTTCCTCACTGTCTTGCTCTCTTTCTCTCCCTTTCAGCATTTTTAACCACATACATTATACAGAAAAGCTCAGAATAGCAGGTTGAATACTTCTTGATTTCTGGTAAAAAATTGATTTCTGGTAAACTTTGTTTATTCTTGCATATAAGACTAAAAAACTGAGCACGTTTTAGTGGGTATATGAAATTGAAATATCGTGTCCTTTCAAACAATAACAGGCAACCTCACTGCTACAAATGATAGTTGCCTTTCAAGAGAAACCTTGGCTTCATTTGTGTCCTTGCCTACTTCTACAGGTGCTCTGCTCTGCGGTTTTCTTAGAAATTTTGAATTCATCATCCAGCCCCTCAATGACCTATTTATAATTTACAGTACATTGATTTTATCTGCTGAATTCATGCCATAAATTTCTCAAAAGGAAAGGAAGGTTCTAATATGTGCACTTTCTTTTATTATTTCCTGTGAAAAATGTTGCTTCTAACACTATATCACAGATTTTTTTCCCCTTAGTTGCTATTTAAAGCTTACCTCATTCAAGTCAATTTACAGTACATTGATTTTATCTGCTGAATTCATGCCATAAATTTCTCAAAAGGAAAGGAAAGTTCTAATATGTGCACTTTCTTTTATTATTTCCTGTGAAAAATGTTGCTTCTAACACTATATCACAGATTTTTTTTCCCTTAGTTGCTATTTAAAGCTTACCTCATTCAAGTCAAAACTACAAAGAAAAAAAAAGTTTTTAAGTCACATTGTTTATGTAGAAACATGAGGCAATTAATGTGGTTTAACAACAACTAATTATGAAGGACGTGTGAGCAAAATTCAGCATAATTTGAGCTAAATCTTAAAAAGCTTATACTCTTGAAGGTGACTGAATCAATTCAGTGCCATTAAATCCACTAATCCTTCCATATAGTTCTATCTTTTCCCCACTAAATAATCCTTTCCTGTCTCATTTTATTTCTTCAGTATCAAATATAGATTGATTTATAGCTGATAGGTAAGTCAGATATGATTGCCATAGTCCGCTATTGGTTGTGAAGATACATTATATATCAGATGAGACAAAAAAGAAAGTGAGCTTTTAAAAGCCAGTCCACATTTTAATGTATTATTTAGGAGCTTCTGGAGCTAGGCTAATAATCACAGATTTCCAGTGAAATTCAAGTTTTATAATAAACATATGACAAACATTGGCCATAACTCTCTTCCACATGGACACGGCCCAGCAGTTTCTGATTCTGCAAACACAAACCTTGTCAGATCTTCTTTTTTTTTTTTTCCTTTTTGTCTTTTTTTTTTTTACTGACTGGTAACGGGATCGCGAGCCTCGGTGCGGCGCCTGTATACCGCGCTCAGCCAGTGAGCGGGAACCGGTCTCCACACGGGATCCGAACCCTTGGCGGGAGCGCCGCCATGCTCTCAAGCGACACACTCTCCAGTGTGCCACCAGGCCGCTCAGCCAGTGAGCGGGAACCGGTCTCCACACGGGATCCGAACCCTTGGCGGGAGCGCCGCCATGCTCCCAAGCGGCACACTCTCCAGTGTGCCACCAGGCCGGCCCGCTTGTCAGATCTTCTAACATGATCTACTTGGGCAGTCCTTCAAACCTGAAAACCCATGCAAAAAAGTTTTCAGTTTCCTAACTCTTTATGGCTGTAATTCACAACACAGGAATTCCTAGTATTTCCCTACACTGCCTTCCCCTCTTTCTATTACTGTCAGCTATTCTGACACATATATTAAAATTTGGTGGTTCTGAGTCTGAATAATCTTAATGCTAACCACTTAAGACTCTTGAGTCCTCTGTCAATTCTCTGCTTCTAAGGCCTGTACCACACCTCATATTAACTTGCAGAACTTTGTTCAGTAGAATGTTTTACACATGACTAAGAGTTCTTTTGTTGTTGTTTTTGTTGTTGTTTTCCTGTCACTAGCATCATGCTCTTCATGAATTTCTCTACTTCCTCAAATTAAGTAGCCCCACTTCTGGTTCCAATGTCTTCTGTTCATGCATACCTTTGCCATCTAGAAATCTGGTCTTGATTGATGTAAGATATGAGACTTTAACTAGAACAATCATGCCTCTGAAGGGGATTAGAATATGCTACCCCAAAATATGGCATATTGGTATAAGAACTATTTTGAGCCAAAGGCAATTGAAAAACAGCAGACACAAGAAAAGCTCTCTTCCCTACCTCATATACCTAAAATAAGGGCACAAATTTCCCTTTGTGAGGAAGGGAGGGAAAATATTTATCACCAGAGACAGCACAGAAATAAGTCCACATGAACAAAACCTTACTAAGTTACACTTATCTTCCATTAGTTCCTCCCATATATTTACCTTCCCTCAATTTACAGCTCCTAGAAGCCCAAACCCCTATTCTTTGTCTGGTCACATCCTCACATTTTATCCTCTCTTGTTAAAATGGTATATAATTCTCTATGTTTAACCACCTCTTTGGGTCTTCACTTCTTTTCTCTGAAGGCCTTTGTGTACATGTAGAAATTAATATCAATAAAATTTGTATGCCTTTTCTTCTGTTAATTTGTGTTTTGTCAGTTTTTAATTCACAGATCTAAGCTTCAGAAGATAAAAAAATAGAGGAAAGTTTTTTCCTCCCCTACATCTGCCACAGGCCATCTTCTGGGATAGGCTCCAATTTCTTAGAAAATTCTGAATTCATGGAAGTCATACTGAATACTAATTTAGAGCCTGCAGCTTAATGAGGGAGAGATACCATGTTCTCTTTTCCTTTGCATTAATAATGACTCATTCCAGGTTCTACTCTTCATAATTAATTATGATGTTACCTTCTCTTCTCTTGTACCATAAAAATTACCACATGCCTCCCAAATTGCTGACTCTGTATGCAAAGCCTCCATCCTTTATTTTTATGCTTTTCCTATTATTTTATTAGTAACTTCAATACCTAATGAAACAGTGCTCCATATACCTCTCCAGTAATTGCAATTATCTAAACAGATAATCTTAAAATTGCTATAGGTAATAAATGATTAAAAGTGTCTTTTATCTTATGAAATCTGAAAATTTGAATAGCTAAAATTTTTACATTTTGAGTATGAATGTCTGTATTCTATATACTAAGCAAATTAAAGATAAATGCATTTTAAAAGCTGACCTTTTTACCTTTGAAAGTGCAAAAAATGAACACAAATGTGTTTTTAGACACTCAGAAAAGGGTATGGAACTAGCCCTTTTAAAGGAAAAGAAAAAAAGACATTTTCAGTAAAATGTAATTATAATGTAAAGGTGAGGTACACTGCTACTAGGAGTCTTGAAAAAATAATCTAAAAGTACTATGAAACCATCACTAAGAATTTTTAATTCTGGGCCAGCCCATATTTAACTGTTCTTTGGTAATATCACACTGTTTTAATTGCTTTAACTTTTTAATAATGAAGAGATTTGTCAAGGAAAGACTACAAATTTATATTTCTTCAACATTTCCTTGGCCATTGTTGATATTTTGCTCATTCATGTGAACTTTATTATCAGCATGTAAAGTTTCATGAAAAAATCATTTTGGCATTTTGTCTTGCATTAAACTTACAGACAATTTGGGGCAAATTTCTATAGCTATGGAAATTGAGTTTTCCCCTTATTAAAATCACATTTTCCCTTTTATTTAAGTTCATCCTTTATGTCCTTCACAAACACTTCATAATTTTCTCCATTAAGATTTTGTGCATCCTTTGTTTTTATTACTAGTTTAAGAGTAGCATTTTAAAATTATGTTTTCTAATTGCTTATTGAATGCAGGGACACCAAATGAACTTATATTAAGCAATGTTTGATTTTTAAAAAATATTCCTATGCTATGGTTGGCTGAAACAAAACATCAGAATGCATCCTACAGAATAAGGATATTGTTTTGTAAAACTAAAACACGCATACTGAGTTACAATATAAAATGTAAAATTTATTTCTTAACATTGGTTATAGTCAAGTTTGAAGCCATTATTTCAAGTTGTTTTTCAACGAGAATATATACATGTACTGTTACTGACTTTGTATTTGTAAAACAATCTTTATTTCCCTTCATTTTGGAATAGTTCAGTTAATTGTAGAATTATATATTTCCTTCGTAGTCTATTTTACTCTTGTGGCTGTTGAGAAGTCTGTTTAAATCCCAATGTTCGGCATCTGCATATGATCTGACTATTGCTTTTAGTAGCATCTTAAGATTTTTCCTTTTTCATGGTGCTCTGAAGTCTTACTTTGATGGCTGACAATTTTATTATTATCAACACTTATAGTCCCTTTTCGATCTGAGGACCCATTTTTTTCTTCGTTACTAGTAAGCTCTGTCATTATAATTTCACTGTTAATTTTTACCCTTCTTTCTCATTTTGCCATTTGTCAACATTTATTAGCTAAAAGCATCTTGAACTTACCAATTTATCCTCCAAGTTTCTCAACTGTTCTCATTTTGGGGTTATCTTTCTGTGTAATTTATGAATTATTTATTAATTAATAAGCATCTAATTTGTGCATTCTCACTTTGACTAGATGCCTAGGATTGACTGTTCCTCAAAACTTGACTCCCACTGTGGCAGTGTTAAGAGGGTGGGAAATCCTGTTATGGTAATTGAAAGGGGGGTCTTCAAGAGGTGATTAGATTATAGGACCATGCCATAGTGAATGGATTAATAATGGGGGTCAGGGGTTGTGGTTCTTAGGGCTTTAAAAGGAGTGTGCTTGCTCTCTCTGCTTCCACCATCTGGCAATGTGAGACCCCTGTGTCACTGTCACCATCACCAAGACCCTCACCAGATGTGTTACCTGGACTTTGGACTTCCTAGCCTCTGAACTGTAAGCAAATAAATTTTGTTTTCTTATAAATGACCCAGTCTCAGGTATTTTGTTATAAGCAATAGAAACAGACTGATACACCAGTTCAGCATAAACTTTATTCTACCAAAAGAGATTTCTTTTTAAGTTTAATTATAGTGACCAGATTTTTTCTTTCCAAGAGTTTTAGTTGTTTTCATTTTAATGAAATTGTGTGTTACTTATATAATCTTGGCCTCTTTTATTTCACTATTTCTTGTTCTTTTTATGGGTACTTTTTTCCTTTTTCTCCTTGATGAACCCTCCAGAAACTTACAAAACTCTCCTATGATTGTTCTGTTATTTTCATTTTCATTCATCTCCTGACTGGTAGGGTTTTTTGTAGCTGTCTTTCTTAAGAATCCATGTGTTATGGAAATCAAATTTGCAAGATTTATTTCAGTAAAAGGGATATATTTTTAACCTCTCTTCCAGCACTTACTCCGCTCTGTGGGGTGTTCTGTATTTGCCTTGATTTGACCTCTGGGCCTTAAAAAGCCTTCTCTTTTATGACTCATTTAGGGTTTTGCTTCACAGAGCAATGTGAGAACTTGCACAGCCATCAACCTGCAAAGGACTTGGGTCAAAGGCAGTCACAAGGCTGTTTCTGTGGTCTGTAAGCCATCAGAGTTAGTATTTTCTACAAGTCATTGGCCAAGGTAACTGATGCACAACTTTATTTTAGCCTTGCTTCCCTGTGGGCCAGCTTTACTCCAGTCCTTGGTGTAGGCAAGCTCTTTTTAGACCCTGTTTCTCTGTAAGATTCATAATGTGGGGGCTCAGAAGTCTGACCTTTCAACCATTCTCTCTGCTTTGTATTTCTGTCCTGTTTATCATTCAAGGAAAATCTATCTTGTTTTTGAGATTAGCAATTTCTTTTTAATTTTAATTTTTAATATATTTTATTAATCATTGCTATGTTTTAAAAGCCAGATATTTCCTCAAATTATACATTTTCAACAGTGTCCTGACCAGAGGTCTTGACTTTTCACAGGAAAAGTGAACCATGACATTTTCTTCTTTCCATAATATAAATTTCTGTAGGCTAGAAAAGAAGCATTTTCATCTTTATTCACACCATACCTAATAATCTATTGCACAGTGTAAGCACTTAATGAACATCAAATTGTACTTAATAGCTCTTGTCATCTTATCTTTTAAACCACAGGGCAAATAATTTATTCTATAGGACCCAGGAAATTAAAGATGAAAGCCTTCATCCTTTTCTTTCCCCATATTCAGCTATATGAAGGATCTAAGTCTGAAACTGATTTGTACAAGTATTTAAAGCTCTCTCATGTTTAAAATACTTAATCAAATTTCCATGAACTTAGTTTTTGGTAACTGGTTAAAGATGTAACAAAATACAATATATTAGTCCGGATATGATAAAATGAAATACCCATACAAAAACTAATTTCACATCTTACTTGTATTTATTTATATGCACCACTCTGTTTTTTGTTCTGGGGTATTTTTGTTTTGTTTTGTTTTGTTTGTTTTTCTTTTTCTTTTTTGGTCTGGCAAGTCAAAATGTAAATTCTCCTACAAAACCTTAGAGAAGATTGCAATGATTAAACAAATAGCTACTTCTTGGCAGAGGAGGGAGAGTGGCAAAGACAATATCTAGAAAGATTTACATAAATTATTAATGTAGACTAATCTTAATTAATTATTAAGTTCTAGTTGATATTACACTACCTCATATCTATAATTATTGTAATTATTTCTGTTTTTTTAACTACTCTAATGTGTATGCTAAAAATAATTTAAGATAAAGATTATTATCCTAAATGATCCACAAGTGTATCACAAATATAGTAATAGAAAATTTAAAATTAAAATTATGCTTATTTATAAGTTCTTTACATACTCTCATAAAATCTTCACAAAAAATTTATGGCTAAGCTTCCTATTTTGTAGATGAGGAAATTGACACAGTAGCCTTCAGGAAATAAACAGCAAGTGAGAATTTGAATCTCAGCTTGAATGAATTCAAAGACCTAGGCACTATGTTTCACCTACACATAAATTAACACCTACAGTAATTAAAGTGTTAATTACTAAGCTTCCTATTTTGTAGATGAGGAAATTGACACAGTAGCCTTCAGGAAATAAACAGCAACTGAGAATTTGAATCTCAGCTTGAATGAATTCAAAGACCTAGGCACTATGTTTCACCTACACATAAGTTAACACCTACAGTAATTAAAGTGTTAATTAATTTTACTTGCTTTGATTTTGGATGAGAGGTTTAGAATGGTTTGGTTGTGTATATATTTTGATTAATATGTTTTCAGTTTTATTTACCTTTGTTGACACAGGATCTGAAATATTACAAAATTGCCTAGGGCAACTCTGCCTTCAGATATGGCCCTTACACTTCATCAAACATAACACAGAGTGATTTTCATAAAACATAAATCCTATGTGTGTGTATATATATATATATATATATATATATATATACACTTTACAACAGTCTGCTGTTTTTCCTTCATCTATTGAATAAAATTAAAACTCCTTATTTTGGATATTTGTACCCCAATGCTCATTGCAGCATTATTCATAATAGCCAAAAGGTGGAAACAATGCAAGCATTCATAAACAGATGACTGGATAAACAAAATGTGGCATATATATATATATATATAAAATGGAATATTATTCGGCCATAAAAAGGAATGAAGTTTCAATCCATGCTAGAGCATAAATGCACCTTGAAAACATTATAGTAAACAACACACAAAGGACAGATATTTTATTATTTCACTTACATGAAATAACTAGAATTAGCAAGTTCACAGAGACAGAAAGTAGATTAGAGGTTAGCAGGGCCTGGGGTAAGGGGATAATAAGGAGTTATTGCTTTAAATAGAGTTTCTGTTTGAAGTGATGAAAACATTTCAGAAATAGTAGTGGTCGTGGTAATGGTTTCACAACACTGTGAATATAATTAATGCCACTGAATTGTGCAAATTTTATGCTTTATATGGTATGTAAAATATTTCAATGGAACTGTTTTTTTTTTTTAAAAAAAAAGAAAACCCTTTATTTTGGCAGACTGGGTCCCTCAATATCAGGTCACTTCCTTCTACTCCAGCTCTATCTCATATCAATTCATGCCACACAACCTATATTTTAATCACACCAAGTGACTCCTCATCCACACCATGCTTTTTCATGTCTTTGTACTAAGAATTTTCTGAGGCCTTAGTCTAGAAGAGTAGTTTTCAATCTTTTTGATCTGAGGATCTTTATACTCTTAAACTTTACAGAAGACTCCAAAGAGATTTTGTGCATGTAGGTTCTGTCTATAGCTACTTACCATATTAAAAATTTGAATTGAGTGATGTCTTCAAGATGACAGAATAGATGATCCCTAGCTTTGCCTCCCCACACAATCTAAATTGATAGACTGCGTGGGGAAGCAAATTTACAACTATCAATTTACAACTATTAAAATGCAAAAACTGCCATGCTGAGACTGCTGGAGCTCGGTAGAATTGAAGGAGAGACCCATAGAGTTCATTAAGATGTGAATGGCCATGAGGAGAAGAAGGGACTACTCCAACCATTCCAAGTCCTGGCTGTTTCTGGGGCTGACAGGATACAAGGCAAAGAGCAGCTAACAGCACATGGAGCAGCTTCCAGGAGATGGCAGAGCCCCAGCAGCGCCCTTTGAATGAAGCTACTTGAAGTCTGCAAGGGAGGAGGGTGCTTTGGCAAGCACCATTCCATCTCCCAGGCCTGTAAAGCCACTAACAACCTTCTAGTGGATGTACACAGAAGCAAGGAGCCATGCCCCAGCAGCGCCCTTTGAATGAAGCTACTTGAAGTCTGCAAGGGAGGAGGGTGCTTTGGCGAGCACCATTCCATCTCCCAGGCCTGTAAAGCCACTAACAACCTTCTAGTGGATGTACACAGAAGCAAGGAGCCATAGCCAATGGGAGGAAAGAACCACCCAGAGATCAGCCAGTCTTTGCTGGGGATTCATGCATGACCTGCCCCACAGGAAATATTTGGAGTGTCAGAGGGGAGGCTGACCCACCAAGAAAGCAATGGAGTACAGTGTAAACAGCTGATCTGCCTTCTGATTGATACAGTAGCCACACAGTGGACACCAGTCAGGACAACAGAACTACAGGGGGTGCAAATTTGTGGGACAGATTCTGTCCCAGGCCGGAATTTCCACACAGCCCAGTTGTGGCTGTGGTGACCCCACAAAATGCAGAAGTGACTAAAAGACCAACAATTATAATCCAATAGACATAAAAAGCATTCCCCTGTTTGAGAAAGAGCAGCAAAGTAGTAATCAAGCTCAAGCTCAGTCGCAGAGCTCAAGTTGTGGTACCCACAGGAAGTTTTCCCCAATTTTGGAATTAACCACAAGACAAAAATTAGATATAGTGCAGAGTTTAAGTAGTGGTGGTCACTATAAATCCACCACAGAATACGGGGGAGAAACATCCCACAGACTAAAGACAAAGCTCTGGTGTTAACCAGTAAAGGCCTAACAACACCAAAGAACACCTATAAAACCTACAGGAGGTAGTCATCTCCTCAAATGCTGAGGAATCAATGTGAAAACACAAAGATTGAGAAAGAACAGATAAATATGATGCCACCAAAGGAAACAAACAAAGCACCAGCAATGGACTCAGAAATAACCTTTGCATAATTGTTGAACCCGAAGGAAATAAAAAAGGAAGAGGTCCAGAAAGCATAATCACAGATATAATGACAAAATTTCCCAAATATAGAGAAAGTTGACACCATCCAGGTACAGAAAGATCATCAATCAAACTCAGTCCAAAGGAACATCCCAAAATCAAATTATTAAAGCCAAACACATAGAAAGAATACTGAAAGAAGCAAGAGAAAAGAAACACATGACATTCAACAGAGCCCTGGTACATCTCTCAGCAGATTTCTAAGTAGAAACTCTACAGGCCAGAAGAGAATGGGATAATGTATGCAAAGTACTAAAGTGAAAAAAAAAAAACAAAAAACAAAAACTGTCATCCAAGAATTCTGTATCCAGCAAAACTAACCTTCAAATATGAAGGAGAAATAAAGTCTTTCTCAGACAAAAAAAGCTAAGGAAATTTATTAATGCTAGACGTGCCTTACAAGAAATACTAACGGGAGTTCTTCAATCTGAAAGATGATGATACTGAAGAATAGCAAGAAAACATTTGAAGGTATGTAACTCACTAATAAAGTAAGTACACAGACAACCTTAGACTATTGCAATGTCTTAAGGGAGGTGTATAACCACTTATATCCTTAATAAAAAGACTAAAGGACAAACCTAATAAGACAGTAACAGCTACAACAATCTTATAAGAGATAAACAATATTAAAAGATCTAACCTGAAACAACAAAATTTCAAAAGGTGGGGGGGAATGATATAAAATTGTTGAGTTAAGTTGGTGTTTTGTTTTTTCTTAGATAGTTAAGTTATGATTAGTGCAAAAGAATCTGTTCTAACTATAATTTGTTTTTTGTGAACCTCATCATAACCATAACACAAAAACATATAAGAGACATACTGAAAATCAAAATATACTGCTAAAGAAAACCACTCAACTACAAAGAAAAACAGAAAGACTGGGAAAAAGGAAAAAAAGGATCTATAAAACAACGAGAAAAAAATAGCAAAATTGCAGTGACAAATCCCTATATATCAATAATAACCCTAAATGTAAATGAATTAAATATTGCAACTAAAAGACACAGAGTGGCTCAATGTACTGTAAACAAGCACCAACAATATTCTGCCTACAAGAAACTTACTTCACCTATAAAGACAAACATAGACTGAAATTAAAGGGATGGAAAAAAAAATACACGCAAATGGAAACCAAAAAAGAGCAGGGATAGTTATATCAGATAAAATAGTCTTCAAGTCAATGTAAGTAAAAAAAGATGAGGAAGGACATTATATAATGATAACGGGATGAATTCAACAAGAGGATATAACAATTCTAAATATATACATACCCAATACTGGAGCACCTGGTTATATAAAGCAATCTCTATTAGACCTAATGTGAGAGATGTACTCCAACACAATAATAGTTGTGCACTTTAACATCCCTCTTTCAGCACAGGACAGATCATCCAGACAGAAAGTTAACCAACAAACATACAATTTAATCTCTTCTCCGAGCCAATTGGACCTAACAGACATTTATAGAACATTTCATGCAATTGATATACAATACACATTCTTCTCAGCAGAACATGGAACATTCTCTAGAATACACCATAAGTTAGGTCACAAAACAAGTCTCAATAAACTTTAAAAATTGCAGTCATATCAACTATCTTGACTGAATAAAAATAGAAATCAACGACAAAAGGGATATTGGATACCATACAAATACATGGAAATTAAACAACATACTCCTGAGCAAAGAATGTATCAAAGTATAAATCAAAAAGAAAATTTTAAATTTCCTGGAGACAAATGAAAATGAAAACACTTCATAACAGAATCTATGGGTACAGGAAAAACAATTATAAGAGGGAAGTTTATAGCAGTAAATGACTATATCATAAAAGAAGAAAGACTTCAAATAAACAATCTAACATTACACCTCAAGGAATGAGAAAAATAAGAACAAACCAAACCCCAAATCAATAGAAGGAGAAAAATAACAAAGATGAGAGCAGAAATAAATAAAATGGAGACAAAAAAATACAGAAGATTGATGGAAAAAAGTTTTTTGAAAAGACAAAGGAAATTGATAAGCCTTTAGGAGGACTAACAAAGAAAAAGAGAGAAGACTTGAATAAATAAAATCAGAAATGAAAAATGAGACATTATAACTGAGACCACAGACCACAGAAATACAAAGGATCGCAAGAGACTGTGAATAACTACATTCTAACAAACTGGAAAACCTAGAAGAAATGGACAAATTCCTAGAAACATACAACTTACTAAGGCTGAATTACGAAGAACTAGAAAACCTAAAGATCAATCATGTAATGAGATTAAAACAATAATAAAAAGTCTTCCAGCAAAGAAAACCTCAGGACCAGATGGCTTTACTGTCAAAATCTACCAAACATTTAAAGAAGAAATAATACCATTTTTTTTCAAACTCTTCCAAAAAATTGAAGAGGAGAGAATACTCCCAAACTCATTTTATGAGGCCAGCATTACCCTTATCCCAATTCTGGAAAAGACACAAGAAAACAAACAAATAGACAAACAAAACTACAGACCAATATCCCTGATAAACACAGATGGGAAAATCCTCAACAAAATACTGGTAAACCAAATCCAACAACACATTAAAAAGATCATTCAACAACCCACAGATGCAAGGACTGTTCAACATATGCAAATCTAGAAATGTGATACTCCACATTAACAGAATGAAGGGGGAAGAAAACACATGTGATCATTTTAATAGATGCAGAAAAAGTATTTGATAAAATCCAACACCCTTTCAATGATAACAACATTCAACAAATTAAGTATAGAAGGAATATAATAATAAAAGTCATATACAACAAACAAAAATTGGAGGCTCTTCCTCTGTGATCTGGAACAAGACAAAGATGACCACTTTCTCCACTCTTTTTCAATACAGTACTGGAAGTTTTAGCCAGTGCAATAAAGTGAGAGAAATTGATAAAGGGTGTCCATCTCAAAAAGGAGGAAGTCAAATTGTCCCTATTGCAGATTCCATCATCATATACACAGAAAATGCAAAAGACTCCATCAACAAATTACTAAAACTAATAAATGAATTCAGTATAGTGGCAGAATACAAAATTAACACACAAAAAATAATCAGTAGTTTTTTTATGCACTAATAATGAAGTAGTGAGGTAGAAATCAAGGAAGTTATTCCATTCACAATAGATATGCAAAAAATAAAATATCTAGGAGTAAATTTAACTAAGGAGGTGAAAGAACTCTACAATGAAAACTATAAAGCATTAATGAAAGAAATTGAAGAGGACACAAATAAATGGAAAGATATCCCACACTCATGGGTTGGAAGAACTAACATCATCAAAGTAGACATATTACTCAAAGCCATCCACAGACTCGACACAATCCCTATCAAAATACCAACGACATTCATCAGAGACGTAGAAAAACTGACCTTATAATTTGTACAAACCACAAAAGACTCCACAAAGTAGACATATTACTCAAAGCCATCCACAGACTCGACACAATCCCTATCAAAATACCAATGACATTCATCAGAGACGTAGAAAAACTGACCTTATAATTTGTACAAACCACAAAAGACTCCATATAGCTAAAGCAATGTTGAACAAAAAGAACAAAGTTGAAGGCATCACACTACATGACTTCAAAATATACTATAAAGCCATAGTAACCAAAACAGCATGGTACTGGCATAAGAATAGACAAATAGACCAATGGAACAGAAAAGAGAGCCCGGAAATAAACCTGAATTTAAGACCTGAAACTATGAAACTACTAGAAGAAAACATAGGGAAAACACTGCATGAAATAGGAAGCACTTTTTTGAACAGGACTACAAAGGCACAAACAACTAAAGCAAAAATACACGAGTGGGGTTGCATTAATCTTAAAAGCTTCTTTACAGCAAGGGACACAATCATCAAAGTGAAGAGACAACCTACAGAATAGTAGAAACTATTTGCCAACTATACATCAGACAAGGAACTAATATCCAGAATATATAAGGAATTTAAACAACTCAATAGCAAAAAATCAAATAACTCAATTAAAAAATGGGCAAAGGACTTGAATAGACATTTCTCAAAAGATGACATACAAATGGCTTACAAGCTCATGAAAAAATGCTCAACCTCACAAATCATCAGGGAAATGCAAATTAAAACCACTATGAGATGTCATCTCACTCCAGTTATAATAGGTATTATCAACAAGAGAGAAAATGATGGCAAGGATGTGCAGAAAAGGGACATCTTGCACATCAATGGTGAGAATGTAAATTGGTACAGCCACTGTGGAAAACAATATGGAGGTTCCTCAGAGAACCAAAAATAGATCTACCTGATGACCCAGCTATCCCACTACTGGGTATATACCCAAAGGAAATGAAAACAATATAGCGAAAAAAACACCTGTACTCCTACGTTTATTGCAAAACTATTCACAATAGCCAAGAGATGGAATCAAGTTACATGCTCATCAATGAATGAAAAGTGGATTTTCATAGAAGTACAGAGTAGAATAATGGTTACCAGAGGCCGAGAGAAGCGGAAAGGTCGGGGGGAGAAGTAGTGAACTAATGTGTACAAAAATACTCTATCTACCCTAAATGAATCATTGTGTAGTATATGCATGTATTGAAACAAAACACTGTATCCCACAAATATGTACAAGAAAATATTAAAATAAAAATTTTAAAAAAGAACAATATATTTTCTAGTATATAATTTTTTGAGGAAAAATTGAATCCGGGTGTTTTAAACCATGATATATTTAATCTCTATATTTGAACTACCTAAAAAGTATGAATAAACACAAAACTGTAAAAAAAATATACAGATTAAAAATTTATTTTAAATATTTTTCAATGTCTTCGAAGGTTATAATAATGAATCAACTGCTTGTTGATATAAGTAACACCTTCTAAGAAAAGTAACTATATTTTCAAAAACTAATGTAAAAAGAGGATTGTTTTACAGTTTTACAATATGTTTAAGTCTGGCTCACTAGAAGACAGCTGGATTCTCATACCTGCTTCTTCATCCTATCAGTTGTGATATGTTAGTTGCAGTTTATAAAGAAAATCCACCCTCACACAGCTATGTAGTTGAAAAAAGGAGGAAGTGTTTTAATAGCTTTTCTAGATAACTCTGGATATTCTTTTTTCATACTACGCCAACACATGTCAAGTGATAGTTATTTAAAGGTTAGTTGCAGTGTGAAATCTGAAACCATAGTGATGAACTTTTCATACTCTATTACATTAAAATTAATTGGTCTATCTCGCACTTTGAATGGATCATTTACCCATGCATGATTTTACCATGTCATTTGGGAAATATTGGTTACCTGACTTACGCATACCTTCCAAATGTTGACACATTTTATTATGCAATACCCCAAAATCACATGAGTTAATATCGCCATCCATCTAATCAGAAAAGCCTTTAAGTAATGGGAAGCTGTCAAGCTTACTGTGGTGGATATAAGTCTTCCAAAATTCTGATTTTCACTTGAAAGCTTGATTTTTATTTTTTGCAACTAACGCTGTAGATCATTTTTCTAGAAGTGCCAGACTCACTGTATTCATTCTTTAGAAAATGCCTGCCACACAACCAGGCTTGAATAACTATAGTTTAGTTATTCAAATCTAAATGTTCATTAAAAAGAAAATGATTAAATCAATTAGCTTGCTCTGGGTAAAGAATTAGATACAAGCTTTCAAAAGAATAAGATGGAGCTTTATGTACTGAAATAAAAACTTTGCAATATATATTGTAAGTGCAAAAAAGCAGTTAGCTGAATAATACATTTAATATAATTCCACTTTTGTAATTAAAAATGATACACACATACATAAAGAAAATTTTGGAGACATGACTGCTGTCAATTATGGGTAAGTGAATGGTATTGATTGTTGTAGTGAAGAGACAAATTTCATATTTAAGTCCACATTACTTCAACACTCTATAATAAATTTAAATATTTTTTTCAATTTAAAAAGTAAAAAAAATTGATCTCAGTATAGTGATATTGGAAAAGTGTGGGTTATATGGAAATCACATAGAGATAAAAGAGAGAAGTCGTGCAAGAAATAAGATGGTCCTTGTAAAAGTTGAATGACAGGAAAAAGGTTTACCCCTGAATTATGTGGATAATCCACACTGAATATCATGCTTGAATAATTATGTCACATAACATATTAAAAAATAGATCATTTTTATAATAACATCTCAAGACTGTACATGTTTAAATATATATATATATATACATATATATGCACACAAAATAATCTCTGACATTTATCTGAGAAAATATGATGGACCCAATATACTAGGCAGATATTCTTGAAGATATAGTTTTTCCTACTGGAAGAAAATCAATTAGAAGAGTTTTGAACTGAAAAATTATTTTCCATGAATTTTAATACACTTACTTGTAAGAAACAGTATGATGAAACATACTGGAAATTCCATGATTAAAAGTTAATAATCATAGTATACATGATGTACATGCTAGCAGTTAATTGCTTCTTTAACATTTGGGGAGTTGGATGATATAGTCATATTTATTCTTGAATATAAACTCTAGGAAAATGTAATTGCTACACGCAATTACCACTATTATTTCTCTAGTAATCCACATGATACTCATTTCCACCAAACTACTTAAAATTAAATTGTTGTACTTACTTTCAACAATTACTTGTCTGTCTTCCCAGTTATCATTAACAAGCTGTATATTTCCAAAGTGTGCATCACTGTAAAAGATTCGGTTGGTACCTTTTCTTCTTTGACTATAGTCAAAAGCCAAGGCTATGATATTCTTGAAATAATGTGGATTCTCATATGGCCTTATTGGAGAATTTAAATTTGTTTCATCAGAAAGATGTATACTTTTTAATATTGTTCTCCCTGAATAGAGCAAGTAGCCTTCATGCCTTAGGCAAGTAACTCCATCGTCTGCCAAATATCCATGGGCACAAGCACAACTTCTCCGGGAATTTCCTCTATAAAGACAGAGTTGCTTACAGCCACCATTGTCTTTGGCACAGACATTGGTCCCTAAGAAATAAAAAAATATATATATACAAAACACATGTTTATGATTTTCTCTTGTTTTCCAAATAAGTTTTTTTCTTATAGAAATAATAACAATTTATTGTCTTTTTATTCTTAATTTTAAGACGAGTCAAGAAAAAAAATCAAACCCTATAAAGTACTGTTTTCTAATCACAGCAGTTTAAAATCTTGGGTTTCTTATTTGAAAGATCACATTCTTCTGCTTCCTTCACCATCCAAATAAAATCATTAAAACTTTCCCTTAATGAGCCAGTTAAGTGTATAAATCTTTTTTGACACTTGATACTGAGATTACAATAGGTTTTATATATTGTCATCTTTGGTACAAATAACTGATTCACTCAAAAAGACAAACTGAATTCACCAAAAAAACATGTACTGCTTTAAACTGTGTGTCTGTGAGTTATGTCAGTGTCAAAGAAATTTGTGGTTCCAAGGTGCCTAACTTCATAAATGTATCAGATGTAAGCTTTTGCTCCACTTTTGAGTGAAGACATAATATGCTCTTAGGATTTCTTCGTGAAGCTAATTTTCCTCTATGAATCCATAATTATCATCTCCAAAATGATTATTCCTTTATTTGATGTAAAGAAAATTAATTATAATTTGTTTCAATGAAGGCAGATTTAAAAATACCCAAATCACTCTCATGTCAGTTTCAAAATACACATTATAAGGAAATGATGACTTCAAGAAATGTTTCACTCTAAAAGCATCAACTTCCAGAGCCGTGACCACTTTATACACTAACATATAATCCAAAACAAAAACTTCAGCCGCTTTTTACTCTCTAGTATTCTAATCATGCTTTTTATGTTTTGTCAAATCAGTATATCTATCAAGTATTTTTCATATTACTAACCCAAACCTATACTCAAGACACGCCTAATATGTAATATGTCTGTGTACGTATGCTGCCATATACAAGTGTACCTATTTATGAACTACTACATATTCATTTCACTAGGCTACTACATGAATTTTGTAGGACATTAGATGCAAAATATAAATACATAAAATAAGGTTTTGTGGTTTTGAACTAGTATAAGTATTAACCCCAACTTAAATTCGACAAATTTATTAAAAAATGAGACATAAATAACATAAAATACATTTATTACATATATTCCTTTAAGAGTGCTAACCTTTCTCTCTTACTCGGTTAAAGATTTTAACCTCCTTCAGGTTGACTCCAAGGCCAGTTCTCATGGTTACCATTTCTGTGGCATCATTCTTGTGGCCCCTTCTGACGGACCCATTAGCATGTGCTCTGCCAAAAAAATTGAACATACATGATCAACAATCTTCAATTAATTAAAATCAAGCCAGTTGTTTAAGCTGAAGATAACAGACGGCTGTGGCATCATTCTTGTGGCCCCTTCTGACGGACCCATTAGCATGTGCTCTGCCAAAAAAATAGAACATACATGATCAACAATCTTCAATTAATTAAAATCAAGCCAGTTGTTTAAGCTGAAGATAACAGACGGCCAAACAGAAGTGAAAGAAACCAACTTTAGTCTGTTATATTGAAATTCTTGGGCCTGGAATAGCAAGAGTGCCTGATTTTTCTGTGGAAATCACATGGTTTTGTAAGATCCTTTTTGTGACCTTGCTAAAGAATGGCTTATCCTACAAGGGTAAAGCAACTGGCACTGAAATAACATTTTGAGACTGAAATACTTATAAAAAAATAAATTACCTGTCAGACCAGTAGATGTAAGCCCCAAAGACTGCAACTGAAAACATATCCACATTGCTCCCTGACAGCACCATCTCACGATTCCTTCCAGTCTCAAGGTCAATTCTCTCTATCTTGTCTGTGCGAGCATCACACCAGTACAATTTATTTTCCTAAAGATCGATTGAAAAGTAATATCACAAGCTGTTTTTGATTGTTGTATTAAGAAAATAAGGGAACACTAAACGTGAACTAATGCAAGCTGGCAGTTAATGTACTTTAAATACTCGAAAGAAATCCAACAGACCTCGTAGTCAATGGAGATGCCATTCGGCCATGCTATTCCCATGCTTACAAGGACAACCTTCTCTGAGCCATCTAAGCGAGCCTTTCCAATGCAGGGCATTTGTCCCCATTCAGTCCAGAACAAGAAGCTGAAATCAAATAGTTGATTTATAGTAATATATAGATAAACACAAAAAGACAATAAGAGCAGTAACACCCAGTAACAGAACAAGAATAATATATTTTAGAAATTAAAATGTAAGTTCATTTATGTTTGCCAAAAAATTCACTTTTATTGTAAAAAATATTTAACCAGCCATAGAAATCATGAAGATGGTTTCAAAACCATACCAAAATACCTTTTTTTACATGCTATTTCCTGTCTGAAATGCTCATTTAAAACCTATTTGCCTAATTTGTTTCTTTTTTGCAGATCTCAAATATTTTCTTCAAGAAGACTTCTGTTTCTTTTCTCATTATTGCATCACATACTCTGTCTCATAATATAGAATGGCAAATCTACACTTGTATTTCTTTACACTGATTATTAATATTTTTTGCCCCCACTAGACAGTAAGCTCAATGAGGACAGTGATCTTTCCTCTTTTTTTCCACTATTATACCTACTGGTGTTCATTAGAAAATTTAAAAAATAAAAATTAGTGGTAAGTAAATATTTAATTTATGAATGTACAAATTGATGTGTCATAACTTTCAATTCTGTCCACTTGAATAGTTGTTAAGCACAACTATTCAAGTTTGAACTTCATAAATTATCTGTGAAGCCATCTTAAACCATGGCTTCATACAAAAACAAATACTTTTATTTTAGTTACCTCATAAAATAAAATGAAATGTAGAAGGAATGTGTCAAAAAATGTAATACAGAAAGAAAATCTAGCATATGCTGAAATGAAACTATATATCAAATAATAAAATGTAGAAAACCAAAGTGTATATAATCCATGCATTCTTTCACTCATTCATTCAACAAATGTGGTATTTATGTAAGAACACAGAAATCCATGCATTTAGATAAACATGACTCATTTTAATTTGATGTTACGTCCACTGAAGTTTTCACCCAACTATCAGATAACAGCAATGACTAATTTTGAGAAAAATATGGCAATCATTGATTTATTCAGGCAAAAATGGGTCTATATTTCCATGCATATCTGAATATATGTATATATACACATATATATATATATATGAGTGATCATACAAGAAGAGACAATATAAGACTGTGTATATAAAAATTAAAGACCTATACTCATATTTTCTATATATCCTATGGAATTACTGTATTGTTTAACCATGAAGAAAAGGTATTTAAACTACATGAAATATATGTATTCTTTTTATGCATATTATTTTGATTTATTTTAATAGTTCATATTTTTTCCTGAAAATGCTGTATAAAGTAAATGTCTTGGAGTTTTACAACCAGACAGAAAAAAAGGTGTGGCTAGAATCCCAAGAATATTTATTCTGAAAATACTTTCATTCATATTTACAAGCTCTATAAATCAGAAAGGGGAAACTTTGTAGCAGGAAATCCAACTAATATTTTATTGGTAATAGCTTGGTGAAGCAGGCATGAAAAAAATCTATACTTGCATTAAAATCAAGTTTTTTAAGACTTTAAGGGATTCTCTCATCGGATTAAAAATCATTTTTAAAATAAAATAACTGGGAAATAAAATTTATTGCTCCATTTAATTTTCTAAGGACAAATGTCATTGTGTTAAAATGGCAGGGGATGTTACACCGTGAAGGAGGCCCTGTGGGAACCTGGGCACACACGTACTTACTTATTCAATCTGATTCTTATCATCTACTTTTAATATACTCCAAAGTGTAAATATAGAAAGAAATGTATATTATAGACATTTTAATTAATATTAATCTGCTTTCAAATGCGGATTAATATTTAATGTATTATTAAATGAGTAACAAAGATATTATTTTGAGTGAGTAGTCCAAATAAGCCATTTAATGTACTTAGACCTATGGAAATTATAGCTCAGGAAGTTAAGGATCCACACTCACATGACCAATAAGGGGTAAG